>NW_027309938.1:77500-377500 GCF_047496795.1 Chiloscyllium punctatum
GCAAGTGAGATAGGGAGGGGTGAGAGAGAGAGAGGGAGTGAGGGGGCTGAGAGAGAGAGGGAGAGGGGGTCGAGAGAGAGAGTGGAGGTGAGAGAGAGATCGAGGGAGCATTGCGAGAGAGAGAGGGAGGGAGGGGTGCGAGAGAGAGAGGGAGGGAGGGGTGCGAGAGAGAGAGAAAGAGAGACAGAGAAAAAAGAGAGAGAGAGAAAGAGAGAAAGAGGGAGAGAGAAAGAGAGAAAGAGAGAAAGTGAGAAAGAGAGAAAGAGAGAAAGTGAGAAAGAGAGAAAGAGCGAGAGAAAGAAAGAAAGAAAGAAAGAGAGAGAGAGACAGAGAGAGAGATAGAGACAGAGAGAGAGAGAGAGTGCTAGAGAGAGGGAGGGGGGCGAGAGGGGGAGAGTCGTGCCGAGAGACAGAGAAGGGAGGGATTGAGAGAGAGAGGGGGAGGGGGCGAGAGAGAGAGAGAGTGTGAGGGGGCGAGAGAGAGAGGGTGAGGGGGCGAGAGAGAGAGAGGGTAAGGGGGCGAGAGAGAGAGAGGCTGAGGGGGGCGAGAGAGAGAGAGGGTGAGGGGGCGAGAGAGAGGGTGATGGGGTGAGAGAGAGAGAGAGGGTGAGGGGGCGAGAGAGAGACGGAGGGAGCGAGGGGAGGGGGTCACAGATGGGGAGAGAGAGAGGGAGGGGTGGCGAGAGGGAGAGGGAGGTGGGGGGCAAGAGGGAGAGACACGGGCCGAAAGAGAGGGGGAGAGGGTGAGAGAGAGAGAGAAGGAGGGGGAGGGGGCGAGAGAGAGATAGGGTGAGTGGGCGAGAGAGAGAGGGTGAGGATGCGAGAGAGAGAGGCTGAGGGGGCGAGAGAGAGGGAGGGTGAGGGGGCGAGAGAGAAAGAGGGTGAGGGGGTGAGAGAGAGAGAGGGAGGGGGCGAGATAGAGAGAGAGAGGGAGCGAGAGAGAGAGAGGGAGGGTGCGAGAGACAGAGAGAGGGAGGGGGCGAGAGCGAGAGGGAGGGGGCGAGAGAGAGTGAGGGAGGGGGCGAGAGCGAGAGGGAGGGGGCGAGAGAGAGAGGGAGTGAGCAAGAGAGAGAGGGAGGGGGTGAGAGAGAGAGGGTGGGACGTGAGAGAGAGAGAGAGGGAGGGTGCTTGTGAGAGAGAGAGAGAGAGGGAGGGGGTGAGAGAGAGAGAGGGAGGGGGCGAGATTGAGAGAGAGAGGGAGCGAGAGAGAGAGAGGGAGGGGGCGAGAGACAGAGAGAGGGAGGGGGCGAGAGAGAGATGGAGGGTGCGTGAGAGAGATAGAGAGAGGGAGGGGGTGAGAGAGAGAGAGAGGGAGGGGGCGAGAGACAGAGAGAGGGAGGGGGCGAGAGAGAGAGAGGGAGGGGGCGAGAGAGAGTGGGCGAGAGAGAAAGAGGGAAGGGGCGAGAGATTGAGAGGGAGTGGGCAAGAGAGAGAGAGGGGGAGAGAGAGAGCGGGAGGGGCGTGAGAACGAGAGAGAGAGGGAGGGGGCGAGAGAGAGAGAGAGGGAGGGGGCGAGAGTGAGAGAGAGGGAGGGGCGAGAGAGAGAGAGAGAGAGAGAGAGAGGGGTCGAGAGAGAGAGGGAGGGGGCGAGAGGGTGAGAGGGAGTGGGCGAGAGAGAGAGAGGGAGAGAGAGAGCGGGAGGGGTGAGAGAAAGAGAGAGAGAGGGAGGGGGCGAGAGAGAGAGGGGAGGTGTTGAGAGAAAGAGAAAGGGGGCGAGAGAGAGTGGGAGAGGGGCAAGAGAGAGAGAGGGAGAGAGGGGGTCAGAGAGGGAGAGCGGGGGGGCGAGAGACGGAGGGGGAGGGTGCGAGAGATAGAGAGAGAGAGGGAGTTCGCGAGACAGAGGGAAGGCGGCAAGAGAGAGAGGGGGCACGAGCGAGGGAGAGGGGGAGTTCAGCTAGAGAGAGGGAGGGCGAGAGAGAGGGGGGCGCGAGAGAGGCGGAGGGGGCGAGAGAGAGAGAGGGTGGGGGCGAGAGGGAGTGGGTCAGAGATGGGGAGAGAGAGAGGGAGGGGTGGCGAGCGGAGAGGGAGGTGGGGGGCAAGAAGGAGAGACACGGGCCGAAAGAGAGGGGGAGAGGGTGAGAGAGGGAGAGAGGGAGGGGGAGGGAGAGAGAGAGAGAGAGAGAGAGAGAGACGAGAGAGAGAGAGAGAGAGAGAGGTGAGAGAGAGAGAGATGAGAGAGAGAGGGGGAAGGGGACGAGAGAATGGGGGGGCGAGAGAGAGAGGGCGAGAGAGAAATGGAGGGGGATGGCGAAAGAGGGGGGGGTCGAGACTGAGGGGGGTAGAGAGAGAGATGGAGAGGGCGAGAGAGAGAGAGAGTGTCGAGAGAGAGAGGGAGGGTTCTAGGGAGAGAGAGAGGGAGGAGGCTAGAGAGAGAGGGCGGGGTGTGTGAGAGAGAGAGAGAGGGATGGGGAGAGAGACAGAGGGAGGGGTGCAAATGAGATAGGGAGGGGTGAGAGAGAGAGAGGGAGGGAGGGGGTGAGAGAGAGAGGGACAGGGGGTCGAGAGAGAGAGTGGAGGTGAGAGAGAGATCGAGGGAGCGTTGCGAGGGAGCGAGGGAGTTAGGGGTGTGAGAGAGAGGGGGAGGGAGGGGTGCGAGAGAGAGAGACACAGAGAGAGAGAGAGAAAAAGAGAGAGAGAGAGAAAAAGAGAGAGAGAGAGAAAGAGAGAAAGAGAGAGAGAAAGAGGGAAAGTGAGAAAGAGAGAAAGAGAGAAAGTGATAAAGAGAGAAAGAGAGAGAGAAAGAAAGAAAGAAAGAAAGAAAGAAAGAGAGAGAGAGAGAGAGAGAGAGAGAGAGAGGGTGCGAGAGGGAGAGAGTCGGGCCGAGAGACAGAAAAGGGAGGGATTGAGAGAGAGAGGGGGAGGGGGCGAGAGAGAGAGTGTGTGAGGGGGCGAGAGAGAGAGGGTGAGGGGGCAAGATATAGAGTGTGTGAGGGGGCGAGAGAGAGAGGGTGAGGGGGCAAGATATAGAGAGGGTGAGGGTGTGAGAGAGATAGGGTGAGGGGGTGAGAGAGAGAGGGTGAGGGGGCGAGAGAGAGTGGGTGAGGGGGCGATAGAGAGAGAGGGAGGGGGCGAGAGAGAGAGGGAGGGACGCGAGAGAGAGAGGAGGGGTGGAGGTGGTGAGAGATAGAGACAGAGAGAGGGGGGAGAGAGTGAGGGAGGGGTGAGAGAGCGAGGGAGGATGCAAGAGAGAGAGAGGGAGGGGGCGAGAGAGAGAGTGGGAGGTGGCGAGAGAGGGGGGGCGAGACAGAGGAGGGGTGAGGGGGGTGAGAGAGAGAGAGAAGGAGGGGACAAGAGAGAGAAGGAGGTGTGCGAGAGAGAAAGGGAGGGATGCGAGAGAGAGAGAGAGAAAGAGGGAGGGGGCGACAGAGAGAAAGCGAGGGGGCGAGAGAGAGAGATGGAGGGGTCGAGAGACAGGGATGGAGGGGGCGAGAGAGAGAGGGGGAGGGGGCGAGAGAGAGAGGGGGAGGGGGCTAGAGAGAGAGGGGGAGAGGGGGCGGGAGAGAGAGGGGGAGGGGGCGAGAGAGGGGGGAGGGGGCGAGAGAGAGAGGGGTGCGAGAGAGAGGGAAGAGGGCGAGAGAGGGAGGGAAGGAGAGGGCGAGAGAGGGAGGGAGGGAGGGGGCGAGAGAGGGAGGAAGGAGGGGGCAAGAGAGAGGGACGGGGCGAGAGAGAGAGGGAATCAGGCGAGAGTGAGAGAGAGGGAGAGGTGAGAGAGAGAGGGAGGGTGCGAGAGAGAGAGAGAGAGATGTTGAGAGAAAGAGAAAGGGGGCGAGGGAGACTGAGTGGGGGGGCGAGAGAGAGAGATGAGGGGTGGGGGCGGCGAGAGAGAGAGAGGGATGAGGTGAGAGAAAGAGGGAGGCAGTGAGAGAAAGAGGGAGGGGGCAAGAGAGAGAGGGAAGGGGAGAGAGAGAGGGAGGGGTGGGAGAGAGTGGGGCGAGAGAGAGAGAGAGAGGGAGGCGGTGAGAGAAAGAGGGAGGGGGCAAGAGAGAGGGGGAAGGGGAGAGAGAGAGGGAGGGGTGAGAGAGTGGGGTGAGAGAGCGAGAGGGAGGGGGCGAGAGAGGGAGGAATGGGGAGAGAGAGGGAGGGAGTGGGGCGACAGTGAGAGGCAGGGAGTGAGAGTGAGAGAGAGGGTGCGAGAGAGAGATGGAGAGGGCGAGAGAGGGGCACGAGAGAGACAGGGGGTGAGACAGAGAGGGTGAGGGAGCATGAGAGAGGGGGCTGGAGGGGCGAGAGAGGGAGGGAGGGGCCTGAGAAATTGGGATGTGGTGAGAGAGAGTCAGAGGGGAGCGAGAGAGAGTGGGGGGCGAGAGAGAGGGGAGGTGGTGAGAGAGAGGGGGGAGGGGGCGAGAGAGAGAGTGACGGGGCAAGAGAGAGAGAGGGAGGGGGCGAGAGAGAGAGAGAGAGGGAGGGGGCGAGAGAGGTGGAGGGGGGAGAGAGAAAGAGGGGAGGGGGTGCGAGAGTGAGAGTGGAGGGGGGCAAGAGAGAGAGAGAGAAGAATGTGACGAGAGAGAGAGGGTGTGGGCGAGAGCGAGAGGGTGTAGGCGAGAGAGAGAGAGAGAGGGAGGGGCGAGAGAGCGAGAGGGAGGGGGTGCAAGGGAGAGGGAGGAGGGTGAGAGAGAGAGAGGGAGGCATCGAGAGAGGGAGGGAGGGGTCGAGAGAGAGGGAGTCAGGGGGCGAGGGAGAGAGGGATGGGGTGAGAGAGGGAGGGAGGGAGGGGGCAAGAGAGAGAGGGAGGGGGCGAGAGAGAGAGGGAGGGGGGCGAAAAAGAGAGGGAGAGGGGCGAGAGAGAGAGGGGGACGGGGTGAGAGAGAGGTGGGGGGTAAGAGAGAGGGAGGGGTTGAGAGAGTGAGCAGGAGGGGGGAGAGAGAGGGAGAGGTCGAGAGTGAGAGAGAGGAGGACGAGAGAGAGGGGGGCGAGAGAGAGGGGGGTGAGGGAGAGGGGGGGGCGAGAGAGAGAGGGGGAGGGGGGCGAGCGAGAGAGAGAGAGATGAAGGGGGGGTAGAGAGAGGGAGGTGGCGAGAGAGAGGGGGAGGGGGGTGAGAGAGAGAGAGAAAGTGAGGGGGCGAGAGAGAGGAGGGGGGCAAGAGAGAGAGAGGGAGGGTGTGTGAGAGAGAGAGGGAGGGGATGTGAGGGGGGCGAGTGAGAGAGGTGGACGGGGGGTGAGAGAGAGGTGTGGGGGTGAGAGAGAGGGAGAGGTTGAGAGAGAGAGCAGGAGGGTAGGAGAGAGAGAGAGAGAGAGAGAGAGAGGTGCCAGAGAGACAGAGAGAGGCGGCAAGAGAGAGAGTGAGAGACAGCGAGAGTGCACGCGAGAGAGAGAGAGAGGATGAGAGAGGTAGAGAGAGACAGAGAGAGAGAGAAAGGGGCACAGGATAGAGAGATAGAGGGAGAGGGCGAGAGTGAGAGAGAGGAGGGCGAGAGAGAGGGGGGTGAGAGAGAGAGGGAGGGAGGGCGAGAGAGGGGAGTGAGCGAGAGAGAGAGAGAGAGATGGGGGGTGAGAGAGAGAGAGGGGGGTAGAGAGAGGGAGGTGGCGAGAGAGAGAGGGAGGGAGGCGGGCAAGACAGAGAGGGAGGGGGGAGAGAGAGAGAGAAAGTGAGGGAGCGAGAGAGAGAAGGAGGGGGCAAGAGAGAGTGGGAGGGGGGCAAGAGAAACAGAGAGAGAGGGGCGAGAGGGAGAGGGACGTTTTGCGAGAGAGCGAGAGGGAGTGGGGCGAGAGAGAGAGGGGGAGCGAGAGAGATAGGGAGGGTAGGCGAGAGAGAGGGAGGGTCCGAGAGAGAGAGGGAGGGGGGCGAGGGAGAGGCTGTGAGAGAGGGGGGCGAAAAACTGAGAGGGAGGGGGGGGTGAGTGAGAGAGGGGGAGGCGGGCGAGAAAGGGAGAGGGAGTGGGCGAGAGAGAGAGAGAGGGTGTGGGCAAGAGAGAAAGAGAAAGTGGGAGAGAGAGAGGGAGGAGGCGAGACAGAGTGGGAGGGGGCGAGAGAGAGAGAGGGAGGGAGTGGCGAAAGAGAGAGGGTGTGTTGAGAGAGAGGAGGGCGAGTGAGCGGAGGGCGATTGAGGGTGCCAGCGAGAGAGAGCCAGAACGAGAGCAAGAGACACAGAGAGATGACCAAAGGGGGTGAGCAAGAGAGAGAGCGAGAGAACGAGACGGCGAGAGAGAGAGAGAGAGAGAGAGGTGCCAGAGAGACAGAGAGAGGGGGCAAGAGAGAGAGTGAGAGACAGCGAGAGTGCACGCGAGAGAGAGAGAGAGAGGATTGGTAGAGAGAGACAGAGAGAGAGAGAAAGGGGCAGGATAGAGAGAGAGAGGGCTACAAAGAAAGAGAGGGGAGAGTGAGAGTGTGAGAGAGAGAAGCTGCGAGAGAGAGAGCGGGGAGCGAGAGAGAAGGGATAGCGAGATGGAGAGACGGGACAAGCGAGGGTTAGAGCAATGAGAGATGGACGAAAGAAAGAGAGAGGAGGCGAGAGACAGAGGGAAGGCCCAGAGAGGCAAAGACAGAGGGTTGAGAGAGGAAGAGACGATGTGAGAGCAATGAGGCAAGAGCGAATGAGGGTAAGAGGTGGTGAGAGAGAGAGAGAGGTGCCGAAGAAAGAGAGGGGCAAGAGAGAGAGAGGGGCGGGAGAGAGAGGGATAGAGTGGGGAGAGAGAGAAAGGAGTGAGACGGAGAGGGGGGGAGAGAGAGATAGAGAGAGAGATGGGGGTGCGTGATATAGAGAGAGGGAGAGAGTGACCGAGAGTGAGTGAGACAGAGAGAACGAGCGAGAGAGATTGAGAGAAAGAGGGAGAGAGTTGCAAGAAAGAGGGAAAGAGGGGGCAAATATGAGAGAGAGAGTGAGAGAGCGAGAGAAAGAGAGAGGGAGAGAGGGTGTGGGAGAGAGGGTGGGGGAGAGAGTGATCGAGAAAGAGCAAGGGTGGGGTTAGAGAGGGACAACAGAGAGAGCGAGAGAGAGTGAAAGGAGCGAGACGGAGAGGTGATAGAGAGAAGGATAGAGAGAGAGCGAGAGAGGTGAGTGATGGTGAAGGGGGAACAAAGAGAGAGATATAGAGAGAGACAGGGGCGAAAGTCGGTGTAAGAGAGAGAGAGGGTGACAGTGATGTGGTGAGAGAGGAGACAAAGGGGGTGTGGGGGGGAAGGAGAGCGAGAGAGAGAAGGAATGAGAGAGAGAGAGATGGGGAGAGCGAGAGGGTAAGAGAAAGAGGGGGCGAGTGAGAGACAGAGGGGTGTGTGATGGGAGGGATGGAACGGTGGCCCGGGGGGGCGGGGGATCGGAGTGAGAGGGGGTGAATGGGAGGGAAGGTGGCCCGGGGGGGCAAGAGGAGAGGTGAGGGAGGGTGAGGGGGTGCGAGAGGGGGTGGGGGGGACGAGGGGGGTGAGAGGGGTGGGAGAGGGGTGGGGGTTAAGAGGGTATGCTGGGGGCGCGCGAGAGGATGGGGAGGGGTGTGGGAGGGGAGGAGTGAGTGGGAGAGGGGGGAGAGAGGGAAGGAGAGTGCTGGCTATGTCATTTCATCATCTGTGAAACACATTAAGACCGGCAAAGTCCCTCATGCTGATGATTTTCTGGTCAGGACTCCAGTCACTAACTTGCTGCCAGGTTCTGTTAATAATCAAAAACACAACAGGAGTTGCACTTACAGAGAATAAGGGAGCCATGGTTACATCAACATCAGAGCACGAGGAGGCTATTTAGCTCCGTGAGCCTATTCCACCATTCACACAATTCATGGTAATCTTCATCATCATGACAAATCCCTGTCTTTGTCCCATAATCCTTCAGCATTTTCATTCGAAATCTACCAATCTCAGATTTGAAATTTGCAAATGATTTCCAATCAATCGCTGTTTGTGGAACCTTATCAAACTCTATCCATTTCTGTGTATAAAAGTGTTCCCCGATATCACACCTTAATGTTCTGACTCTAACACTTTATCTGTTTAATCTTTCTTCTTAAATTAAGCCTTGGAATCCAAGTATCACATCAGTGAATCTACACTGCCCTTCCACTCAGAGTGATCCTCTCCTTAAGCCATGGTGCCCAGCCCTGACAGCTTGGTCTAACGAGATTCGGATTTGCTGAAGCATGACTTCTAATCCTTTGGTATCTCGTCTTCTGTCGAGATCAATGTCAACATTCTACCGGTCCCTTGGTCACGTTTCTGAACCGGTTTGTGACATTTTCATGAACTATACAGCTGGATCAATCCCACCAGGTTTCTTTGGAGTCCACTCTCTCTCTATTTTCACAATCAAGAAATATCCTATTTTGATCTTGCCGACACAAACTCATCTGTCATTGTTTTTTTTCATTTACTGAATCTATCAAGATTGCTTTCTAATGCTGTGCTTCCATCTACCTACACTTGGAATCACAGTAATCTGCAGATTGGCCCCAAATTTTGAATGTGGCTTTCCTTTCATTATGAATAGTGAATAATTAGGGCTCCAACATCGATCCGTGAAGGATATCACTAACCATATCCTTCCAATTAGAATATCTACACAAATGTCTCTTGTTCAAATCAAATTCCTCTGCAAGGATATCTTTTGCATCTCATTACCTTTAATGGAGAGTAGAAAGGTGTAAATTTAGGGACATAGTCAAATTTGCCTAGTGTTTATCTGATTGGGGGAGCAATGAATCCCATTAAATATTATTCTTTGTCTTCACCACATGGTAACTTAATCAGAAAGATTAACAATGTTAAATATTTATTCTCCTTCATGATTGATAAACTCTGGGCACATTGGCAACTGGGGTGGTACCAGGGGACTGGAGAGTAGCGAATGTTGTGCCCCTGTTCAAAAAAGGGAATAGGGATAACCCCGGGAATTACAGGCCAGTTAGTCTTACTTCTGTGGCAGGCAAAGTAATGGAAAGGGTACTGAGGGATAGGATTTACGAGTATCTGGAAAGACACTGCTTGATTAGGGACAGCCAGCACGGATTTGTGAAGGGTAGGTCTTGCCTTACAAGTCTTATTGAATTCTTCGAGGAGGTGACCAAGCATGTGGATGAGGGTAGAGCAGTGGATGTAGTGTACATGGATTTTAGTAAGGCATTTGATAAGGTTCCCCATGGTAGGCTTATGCGGAAAGTCAGGAGGCATGGGATAGAGGGAAATTTGGCCAATTGGATAGAAAACTGGCTAACCGGTAGAAGTCAGAGAGTGGTGGTAGATGGTAAATATTCAGCATGGAGTCCAGTTACAAGTGGAGTTCCGCAGGGATCAGTTCTGGGTCCTCTGCTGTTTGTAATTTTTATTAATGACTTAGATGAGGGAGTCGAAGGGTGGGTCAGTAAATTTGCAGATGATACAAAGATAGGTGGAGTTGTGGACAGTGAGGAGGGCTGTTGTCGGCTGCAGAGGGACTTAGATAGGATGCAGAGCTGGGCTGAGGAGTGGCAGATGGAGTTCAACCCTGCCAAGTGTGAGGTTGTCCATTTTGGAAGAACAAATAAGAATGCGGAATACAGGGTTAATGGTAGGGTTCTTGGTCAGGTGGAGGAACAGAGGGATCTTGGGGTCTATGTACATAGATCTTTGAAGGTTGCCACTCAGGTGGATAGAGTTTGTAAGAAGGCCTATGGAGTATTATCGTTCATTAGCAGAGGGATTGAATTCAAGAGTCGTGAGGTGATGTTGCAGCTGTACAGGACTTTGGTTAGGCCACATTTGGAGTACTGTGTGCAGTTCTGGTCGCCTCACTTTAGGAAAGATGTGGAAGCTTTGGAGAGGGTGCAGAGAAGATTTACCAGGATGTTGCCTGGAATGGAGAGTAGGTCGTACGAGGATAGGTTGAGAGTTCTCGGCCTTTTCTCGTTGGAACGGCGAAGGATGAGGGGTGACTTGATAGAGGTTTATAAGATGATCAGCGGAATAGATAGAGTAGACAGTCAGAAACTTTTCCCCCGGGTACAACAGAGTGTTACAAGGGGACATAAATTTAAGGTGAAGGGTGGTAGGTATAGGGGAGATGTCAGGGGTGGGTTCTTTACCCAGAGAGTGGTGGGGGCATGGAATGCGCTGCCCGAGGGAGTGGTAGAGTCAGATTCATTGGCGACCTTTAAGCGGCATTTGGATAGGTACATGGATGGGTGCTTAATCTAGGATAGAAGTTCGGCACAACATCGTGGGCCGAAGGGCCTGTTCTGTGCTGTATTGTTCTATGTTCTATGTTCTATGTTCTATTGTTACCAAGTGGTACTCGCTTTTTTTTTCAAAAACACAGGCCCCGTCCAACTGTTGGCTCACACCCGTTACACAATGTGGTCCTCATCCTCTCCATCTGAATCTCAAGGCAAGGTACCTCAAACATGGAGAGAAGCAACTTTTCCAAGCACTGAGATGCCAGTAATTGGTACCACCACTCACCCTAATCCATTGGAGAATCCAATTGGTCCCGCACTATGTCCTCATCTGAATCATCCTGCTGGCTGCGTTTCTTCCCCATATTAAAGTGGTGATGGCTCTCTGATGGCAGAAGGAACGGAATGATTTCTCTTCAATCTCATCTTTCGTCATTGACTTGTCGAAATCATGGGAAGTACTCAGTGGCAACAGAAGCAGAGTCTGGAGAGACAATAAATGACTGACATTGTTCTTTGTTATTTTCCATTGCTCACTGAAAGGTTTAGAACTTGAACTTGAAGTTAGGGGCTGAGCTAGAATCTTTGGATTAATGATCTGCTCAAAGAGCAGAGTGGGGTTACAATTATTGATTCAACACAACTTTGATATTGAATCAGACATTGTTTAAGTTTCCTTATGCACAACCACAGATCCAAGGGAAACACAAGGAAGTTGGATTGAATAGCTTAAGCACATGACTGAATAAAGGAATCTTGAAATAAATCAGTGCAGGACATGTGCCTATTTGACCCACATATCCTTTGGGTAGGGAAGGAGTGCTAACGTAGCAAAAGATTTGATTGATTCAAATCATCTAACTGAAGAGACACATTTTCCTGCTTAAGTCATGAGATCAGTGGAAGGAAAAACATCATTCCTGGTTAAAGAATTCACCTTTCTCACCAGGTAATAAAGGCTCACTGTCTCTGCGGATCGAGTCGTTGGCCACTGTTTGAACCAACTCCTCAATAGAGCTATTTCCCTTTTGTGTGGCCAGACGTTCTGCTTTTCTCCAAGAATGGTAAGGGTGAGTTGCCTTGTTTACTGCTGCCGCTGCTGCTCCTATAGAAATGTCCAAGACAAAACAACACAGATGTATAGTTTCAGGACACAAAAACAGGTTCTCAGTATTTGTGATTTACACAGACTTCTTTCCCAACCTAAACCCATCAACATAGTTTTCTTCATTTTCTTATATTCCACGCTCCTCCTTGAATTCATCTTTTATTTGCTTCAATTATTCCTGATGAAGTAAGTTCTACATTCAAACCCCTTTATGGTAAAGACTTTGTCGCCCTCTGCAAATTCCCCATTAGATTTAATAATGATTACAATTATATCCCCAGATCCAGTGGATTCTGTCATTCCCAAGCAGAAACTTCTTTTCCATGTCTACTCGATCAAACGTAACTGGACCATGTCACTCTTTTTCAATGAGACAACACTGCCCAATCTTCCTTGATGAATTCAAACTCAGTTTGGATATAATTCCAGTAACTATTCTTTACCTTCCCAGATCCGAACTGTGTGCAGTGCTCCAAGGGTGGTCTGTCCATGGTCCTACACATATCGAACACATTTCCATTCTGTCGCCCCAGAAATAAACCCATGACCTACTTCTCCATCTAACCTCACAAACCGGTGCCATTTGCTGCCAGTGACTCATTCCTATCTCTTGATCCCTCTGCCCTATTTAAGGACAAATTTCCAAAGACGAAGTAGTCTCTTTAGTCTTTTGACCACAGTGTACGACCTCACACATGGGTGGAGGTTAATCTTCCACAGCTTTGACTGCAATATTCCCTTAACCAAATCTTCCCTACAGTAAATCTTCCTAAAAACAAAACTCCAATATATTAATGTACTTAATCTCATCAACTATTTCTTATTTGAAAAGCACTAACTGTCCAGCTCAGTTTTGAACCAACATCCTCTGCCACAGTTATTAAAATGTCACAAGCTGAACTACAACCACTATTTGCATTCATATTCATTGCAGCCCAAGAATGAGAGGTGGTATCATTGAGGGTCTATAAAATGGTCAAGGGATTGACCAAGTAGATGCAGAGAAGATGATTCAATCTACAATGAGTAGTCATAAGTTTACAATAAAGGGAAAGTTGGAGGAAATAATTCTCTCCGAGGATGGTGAATCTTGGGAATTCACTACCTCAGAACAATGTGGATTCTGGGACATGAAGTAAATTTAAATAAGAGACACACAGGTTTTTAATTAGTAATGGGTTGAAGAGTTAAGGAGAGCTGGCAGGAAAGTGGTGTTCAGGCCAAGATGAGATTCACCATGTCTGTATCAAATGGCAGAGCAGGTACAAGGGGCTGGATTAATAATCCTGCTCCTAATTCTGATGCTCTTATGTTCTTATTTCAAAAGGAGGAAGTAAGAGGAATGGACGAATACAAGGTGCTTAATGGGCATGGTATTGGAAAGACTATGGTGAGAGGCTGTTTGATTTGGTGAGGTGATTCACAATATCTCTACTGTAGTGTCAGCAGACCAGCTGGGCCCAGCCCAGAGAAAAGACCGTGATGTCTCCTTTGCAGCATCTTTCCCCACCTATCCGTTTCTAGCCTCTACCTTATTCCCCTCTCCCTAGCTTTCAGCCTGAAGCTCCTTCACCAAAAACCTTGCAGCCTCTTTCTTCAAACCCATCATCACGGAATCCCCCACCATCAATATTCTGGGGGTTTACTATTCACTAGAAATTGAAGTGGACTTTCCATATAACTACGGTAAGTAAACCACCCTCCAAATCTCTGAAGCCTGTCCACCATCTACAAGAATCAACTCAGGAGTGCAATAGGATATTCACTACTTGGCTAGGTTTGTGTGCAGCTCCAAGGACACTCAAGAAGCTTGACAGTGTCAGGAAAAAGCAGACTGCTTGATTGGCACCACATTCACTCCCTCCTCCACTGATGCCCAGAGCAGCACTGTGTACTATCTACAAGATACATTACATCAATTCATAACACTTCAATAGCATCTTCCAAACCTATGACCAATACCAAATAAAAGGAAAAGGGAAGCAGATTCATGGGAACATCACCTCCTGCAGGTTCCCTTCCAAGCCACTACCATCTGGAGTTGAAAATCTTTCAGCAGTCCTGAAGTGTCATTGAGCCAAAATTCTGGAATTCCCTCCCAACAGCACTACCAATAGGTCGACAACCCACACGGACTGCAGTGATTCAAAAAGGGAGCTCACAACCACCTTCTCAAGGGCATTAGAATGAGGCAACAAATGTTCGCACAGCCAGTGACACCCACATTCCATAAATTCATTAATTCCTTCATGCCTCCTCCTTCCTTCCACAACACCCCCACCCATAGACAGCTGTGCTGCGCAAACACAAAGCCTTGAGCAGCATGTTTTTACCCACAAGGAGGCCCAAGCTGCATTCAAGCCGTGCTCAGACAGGGGTTGTCCTGAACGAACAATCATCCCCAGTGGTTCACACACCGTAGTCAACAGTGAAACTATCAGTTGCTAACATTTTCACAAAGAGATTGGTCACTACATGGGATGAACGGCCAGAGGAGGTGGTAGATGCAAGTACAGTTACAACATTTAAAAGACATTTGGAGAGGTACATGAATAGGATAGGTTGAGGAATATGTGCCAAATGCAGGCAAACCGCACTGGCATAGTTTGGGAAATTTGGTTGACATGGATGAGTTGAACGAAAGGGTTCATTTCCATGTTGGTGACTATGATTCTATTCTTTTCAGCCACAGTGGCATTTTGCAATTGTCCTAAACTGTGGTGTAATTGAACAAGTTAATGGAGGCTTTTGACACCAGAGCCACAGTACTCTGTAGGTAAGGTGTTGAGTAATAGCTGCAATTTAGTGAACATTTAATAAACAACATAATGAAGAAGTATAGAGGGAAATTACTACAGATGGGGGAATCTGTACTGAAAACAGCAAATGCTGGAGCTGACAGCAGGTCAGAAAGCATCCATGGAGATCAAGCAAGTTAACGATGTGTCTCGATGACTCGATCAGAGATCTGATGTAGAATCATCTGGACTCAAAATGTTAGCTTGGTCTCTCCATCGATTTTTTATAAAAAAGAAGTTCATGGGATGAGGGTGTCATTGGCTCAGCAGCATTCATTGTTCATCCCTAATTGCCCAATGGGCAGTTAAAAGTCAAGCTCATTGCTGTGTGTCTGGAGTAACACGTAGGACAAACTAGGTAAGGATGGTAGCTTCTTACTTCAATCACGTTAGTGAACCAGATGGGTTTTCCATCACCCGACAAAGGATTCATGGTCATGAGATTCTTAATTCCAGATATTCAGTGAATTCAAATTCCACCATTTCCTGTGACACAATTCGAACCTGGTTCTCCAGAATGCAACCTGGATCTTTGGATAAACAGTCTAGCAGTAATACCACTCAGCCATCGGCTCACTCCTGTGATCTTCAGTATTTGTTGTATTCAGTTCTCAAGAAATATGTTATGAATTAATTTTGAACTCTGTAAAAGCATCCACAGTGAACACAAAAAGTCCATCTCCAGTCATGATGTTTGAGTCTGGATGACTCAGACAGACTGGCTAATGAAGCAGAGTTACGCATTTTGATATCTGGCAGTTTCTCCGCAGTTTCGGCTGGCGTTGGGCTGGTCTCATTCCTTCTGCGATTAAACAAAGAGATTACAGTCGATACTCCCCACTAAATCTCTAAATTCAATTGCACTGCAAAAAAAGTAATTTATTTTAATTCAAAAATGTTTCAGTGAAAGACATTCCAGCAAGCTCACCACCACCTGTCTCAGTTTAATGGGAAATGGGATCAATTCTGTAGCGCCTACGTCCCAGTGGAAAAGGCCACTGGTTTAAGCCCTTGAACAGGCTATCAGCTGATCGGAGTTTTCAATCTTGTTCTTTGACAGATTGCAACATGTTTTGCACAAGGGGGCATGCAGACAGGACAAACTTCAACTATATTCAACACAATAAAAGGCAATTCCATTTAAATGAGGCAGATTAATTGAGACCAGGCCTCAGGTGAGGATACAAAACAGTCATGTTTGGAAATTCCAGACACAATCCAGATTGTCCATTCAATTACTGAAGTTTGTCTCAGAATTGCTTTCGCAATCAACCTATTTCAATGCATTATGACACCTCTGGAGCACGTGGGACAGTTCCAGGCCTTCTGGCTCAAAGTTGGAGACACTACCACAGCATCACAAGAGCACTGTGTTTTAGGCTAAGTAACTGGTGGGTTAATTTGCCCAATTATCTTACTAATCCGGAAGATACTGTTACCATCCTAATGCTGGGAAATAAGCAAGGTATTAATGGGAGCAAAGATGGTACAACAGTCTCTCTGACAAGGGACAAAATATCTTCCATCTGTTGTTTTGTTCATCCTTCGATAGTTTGAAATTTTTAAACCTTCTGGTCTACCATCATCTTTGCAGTTTTGTACATCTTTTCTTTCAATTTGATGTCACTCATAATTCCCTCAGCTATGCAAAGCTGTTCATCGTGCATTTCTTTTACAAGTTAATATATCGTTGAGAATTATAAAATAACTGAATATATTCTGCTTTAACATTCTAACTATAGTCCCATTCCAGTTTAGAAAACGACTACCTTATCCCCTTGTGACGAGTTTAGATACTAGTTGAAGAACCAAATTCCTCACCCTAAAGCTAGATTCTATCATGCTGCATTGCATCTTACCAAAAGGGTCTTTTACTCTGAGCTCATTAATCAATCATATTATCGGGTCTAAAATAGCTGTTCCATGATTGGTTCCAGAGCATCTGTTCTGTGGAATTGCACAGAGCAGTCTACCTCAAACTGCTTCAGAAGGTAACATAAGCTGAGTGCACAATACTATTTTAACTAACAGAGAACCCTCTGAATACCAGGATTCTGTTAGATCCCGAAAATTACTGAGAGCATGGAGTCCCTACGTTGTGGAAACAGGCCCTTCAGCCCAACAAATCCACACTAACCCTCCAAAGAGTATCCCAATCAAACCTATTCCTCAATGTTTACCCCTGATTAATGCACCGAAACTGTGCATCGCTGGGCACTATGGCAATTTAGCATGACCAATTCACCTAACCTGCAGTTGTTCGGATTGTGGGTTTGCAGCCCTGGTTCGCAGTTGCTTCATGAAGTCTGAATGTTGTTGCCTCTATTAGTCCAACAGCACTGTCACTGACACAGGAGCTGTTCCTCCAGAACGGTTTGTGGCAGTCAGAGATCCTGCTACAACCTGCCCACATGCCAACCCAGTCAACTCAATCAAAAAGAATTAGTACAGCGCAGATTAGAAGACAACTTGCATCACATTGTGCTTTTGAAATCAGAGGCCCATATTCAACCCATCACAACTGTGCCACCTTTTTAAAATAGCTATTTGGCTAGATCCCTGCTCTCACAGTAATGCAAATAATTTCTTTTTGCAAGTATTCAAATTAATTTTGAAAGTTAACAGTGAATCAGCTGCCACCTCCTTTGCAGATGATCTCAGCTCTTCCTTGAAACAGGAAAAACCCAGTGAGAACATTAAGGCATCCAATGTTTAAAAAAATCACATGCTCAGTCACTGTAATATGATGAGTTTTGTTTTACATATTTCTTAGCAAAAGTTAATTTGAAGCAAAAAGGAGAACGCGAAGAGAAAGGTGAACCGCCCATGGGTAACAAAGGCAGTCAAAAGCAGTATCCACAAGGAAAAGAATGACATAGCCGCGGATGACTGAAAAGGGAGAAAACTGATCATGTAATAAAATTGACAAGAAACAAAAATGAATGGCAAGAGTTGTACAGGTATATAAAAATTGAGTATCTAAAATCAGCATCGAACCCTTGGAGGTTCTGACTGTGGAATTGATAATGGGTACAAGGAAACAGGAGATAATTTAAACCGATATTTTACATTGATCTTCATGAAGGAGGATACCGTTATCATCCTAAAGGTAGCAAATAAGCAAGTTAATCATGAGTAGAAAAATGTTATAACAGTCTTTGTCACAAGGGACAACGTATTGACCAACTAATAGGACTAATGGCAGACAGGGCCTAATGGCCTGGATCAAACACTTTTAGGGCAACTGACTGCAGAGATATTCAAGGCATCAATTGGAATATTCCAGAATCAAGGGATACAGGAAAAATCCGGTGGATTGATGCGCCTGTTCAAGAAGGGAAGGGAGACAGAAATCAGGAAACTATAGACTAGTTAGTTTAATATCTGTTTTTGTAATATGGCAGAGTCGAATATTAAAATAATAAATCGCAGGACATTTATAAAAGCTTATCATTGAACATGGTAGACTGGGTTTTGTGAAAGAGACACTATGACAAATTTGCGACAGTTCATTGTGGAGATAACAAGCAGGGCTGATAAAGGGCAATCCAATGATGTTCTGTATTTGGATTTTAAAAATGCAAATGATAAGGTGCTACAGAAAAGTTAATTCCATAATACAGGAGCTCACTGTTTCAGGGGTAACGTAATTGCATGGAGTGAGGATTGGTTAACCACACTGGCTGTTGCCGAGACCTCACTTGGAGTACTGTATACAATGTTAGTTCCCATATTTAATAAGGGATAAACCAGTAATCGAGACCACTCAAAAAATGATTCAGCTAGCTGCTTCTAGGATGAAAAGGTTGACCTATCAAGAATAGCTAAACAGGTTAGGTCATTATTCAATAGAATCTCGACAAACAGATTACATACAGTGTGGAAACAGGCGCTTTGGCCCAACAAGTCCACACCGATCTGACGAACCACAACCCACTCAGACCAATTCCCCTACATTTACCCCTTCACCTAACATTACAGGCAATTTAGCATTGCCAATTCACCTAACCTGCACTTTTTTTTGGATTGTGGGAGGATACCGGAGCACCCTGAGGAAACCCACGCAGACAACGTGCAAACTCCACACAGAGAGTCACTCGAGGCAGGAATTAAACCCAGGTCTTTGGCACTGTGAGACATCAGTGCTAACCACTGTGCCACCCACATAATATAAGGGGTGATCTTATGGAAACAAGATTCTGAGGAGCTTGACAGGGTAGATGTTGACTCGATCTTCTAGCACCAATGAAGTCTCAAACTAAACATTACATAAGGGAACATTCATTTTGCAAAAAATGTAAAGAATTTTTTTCTCTCAGTGAATGGCCAGAATTTTCTAGCCCAAACAATTGTGAAAGTTAAATGTGGTAGGGGAATGGATCTGGTTGGGTTACTCTTCAGAGGGTTAGTATGGCTTGTTGGGCTGAAGGGCCTGTTTCCACACAGTACGGAATTTATGATTCTGTCTCAAATTATTCTAAAAGAGGGCAGATAGATTTTTGAAATATTGAGCAGTTGAGGGCTATGCGGATCAAGCATAAAAGAGGTGTTGAGGTCTGGGTTGGCCCAGCCATGATCTGACAGAATGGGGGAACAAGCTGAAGGGAATGAATGCCCTACTCCTGCTCTGATTCCTTGAGGCTCCATTTCATGCTTTTTTTTATCTCCAAAGAAGAGTGTGATACGATGTGCTGAAGACCTCAGATGTTGTGAAAATGGTGTATTTATTTTCTGGTTCAGATGGCATTGGTTCATCAATCACAGCTATGCAGTCATGAGAGGGAAGGCAATTCCCTCCATGAATAAAGGAAATCTACTGCAGAGCTCACACAAAGCGATCCTTCCCCTCAGTGAACTCTCCCATCACATCACCCAACATATCAGCAAAAGCAGGACGCACTGCGCATGCTTTAGCCAACAATGGGACCCGGGTTGATTGATGTCAGCACCGGACCAATGAAAGGACGGTGGGCGGATCTGGAGGACCTGGCGGGAGGTTGGTCCTCCAACCAATCAAAGCGAACTAGGGGCAGAACTAGATAAACCACGTGATCACCATCGCGCGCAGTGGAGAGTCGCTGTAATGAATTCTCAGGAAGTTATGGAGCGAAAGGATATGGTAAGGAAAGAAACAAATAAACAGAGGGAAACGGGAGAAAAACTGTGTTGCTATGAGGGGAGAGGTTTTACAAACATGTTGTGTACGTCGGAAAACACAAAGTTAAACGTCCCAGTCCCGTGTTTGTAGTAAACGGGAAATTGCCTCAGTGTGGCTGTCGGCCTGAGTGAGGGCCGCCATCTTTATTGGGGACATTGATTCACTGGATACGTGCGCGGCCGCCATTTTTGTAGGGGTAAAGGTGCAGCCAGGCGCATGTGCAGCCTTTAACTGGTACAGAGTCATTGGGCAGGATTTACACAAAGCACATTCAAACTCAGAGAAATGGATGTTTATTTCTGGATTTGTTTCGTCATTCATTTAAATGACTTGCTATTGGAACTGTGTTTGCAGGTCATTCAAAATTGGAGGTATTGTGCATCGTGAAGAAGGTCACCTCAGGTTACAGTGAGATATTGATCAGATACGGATTAATTTAGATCAATGTGAGGTGCTGCATTTTGGAAAAGCAAGTCACGGCAGAACTTATACACTAGGGGAAAGTGAAGACTGCAGATGCTGGAGATCAGAACTGAAAAATGTGTTGCTGGAAAATCACAGCAGATCAAGCAGCATCCAAAGATCAGGAGAATCGACATTTCGGGCATGAGCCATTCTTCAGGATTCTTGAAGAAGGGCTCATGGCTGAAATGTCTATTATCCTGCTCTTTGGATGCTGCCTGACCTGCTGTGCTTTTCCAGCTACACGTTTTTCAGCCCAGGACTTGTACACTGAATAGCAAGGCCCTGGAGACGTTTGCGGAACAAAGAGACCTTGGATTGCAGGTTCATAGTCCTTGCAATTCAAGTTGCAGGTAGATAGGATGATGAAGAAGGTGTTCAGTATATTTTCCTTTATTGGCTAGAGCATTGAGTATAGGATGTGGGAGGTCATGTTGCTGTACAGGACATTCGTTAGGCCACTTTTAGGAATATTGTGTGCAATTCTGGCCTGTTTCCTATCAAAAGGGTGCTGTGAAACTTGAAATGTTTCCAAAAAGACTTACAAGGATGTTGTTAGGGTTGGAGGATTTGAGCTACAGGATGAGTCATAAAAGGCTGGGGCTGTTTTCCCTGGAGTGCCATAGGCTGAGTGGTGATGTTATGGAGGTTTATACAATCATGACGAGCATGAACAGGGTAAATGAACAAGGTATTTTTCCTAGAGTAGTGGTGTCCAAAAGTAGAGGACATTGCTTTAGGGTGAACGGGGCAAAAATTCAAAGGGGGCTAAAGGGCAACTCTTTCATGCGGTGGGTGGAATGAGCTGCCAGAGGAAGTGGTGGAGGCTAGTACAATTAAAACTTGTTGAAGGCATCTAAATAGACACATGATATGATTAGGAAGCGTTTACAGGGATATGGGCCAAGTGCTGGCAAATGGGAACAGATTCGGTTCGGATACCTGGTTGGCATGGATGCGTTAAACTGAAGGGTCTGTATCGGTGCTATACATCTGAGTGTGGGATCATAATAGCCTATACATCTCTGCTTCATCTCTGGGCTCCCTTATGAGCACTTTGTTCGATACTGAGCAAGCTAGATATTGACAATGGGTGTATTTTTGGTCTGTTTAGTATTTTATGATTACTTTTACAGACATTTTTGTAAGTTAATTTTTCTCTGCCGCCCAGCCCCTGACCATGTGTTGCTTATTAAATTTTTTTCTGGAAAATCGTTGACAGTCAAGAATTCTTTTTTCCAATAAGCAAGTGTATTTTCCTTCCATTTCTGACTATCAAATTCTGCACAATTTTCATTCCCTGTAATCTGTTTTGCACTCCCTGAAACAACAATTGTGTTTCTACTTCCACAGAAACCAGTGATTAATGCCAAAGCCCTGTTGCTTGTGGAGAGGGTGATGTTTGACTTTCTTGTACAGCTGCAGTTTGTGTGGTGAAGGTACTCCAACAATGTGGTTAGGTAAGAGACATTACAGAGTATTCATTACAGCAACAGTGATGATTTGAAGCTAATATCCAAATCAAGAACAGTTTGTAGTTTTATCATCATGCTAAAAATTTCACAAAAATATTATTGGGAACTTTAGACAGAAGGTCTGATGATATTAGGTCAGGTGACCAAAAGCATTGCCAAATAAGCAGGCTTTGAGGAATGTCGTAAAGGGGGAATGCAGACCTGTGAGGTTTTGGTTGCGAATTTCAGAAAATGATGCTTTGGCAACTGTAAAAGCAGCCATACATGTGAAGTAATGAATTAACAGATCATTGGGAGTCTCGAACAGAATGGGTTGTCGAGGTCTTCAAGGATGTGTGGTGTGGCGAGCTAGGGATGATCACAACATGGAATTAAATCTAGGGTGAGAATTTTAAATTGAGGGATGTGGGCCAGATGCTAGCAGCTGGGACGGAATTGGGATGGAATATCTGGTCGGCATGGACGGGTTGGATTGAAGGGTCTGTTTCCATGCTGTACATCTCTGTGGCTCTATGTTGTTGATTATGAATAGGAGCCTTTTGATGGATCAATAAGTTTTGGTACGAGGGAGTACTTGGGCAGCAGAGATTTAGTTTTTCTTAAGATTACAGGGAGATTGAATGTGAGAAGCTGGCCAGGAGTGTGTTTGGATACTGAAGTCTGGAGATAACACAAGGCAGATGAGAGTATATGAGCTGAGACAAGGGTAGAATCAGCGAGAAATCTTACATCTTGGAGTGGGACTAGTCTGTCACCCTCACCTTGCCTCTGGGATTCAGTTAGTTGCCAGATTGTGAATCAGGGCGGTAACACTGAGTGGCCCTGGTGGAGCCTAAGATGAGTGTCACTCAGCTGGCTGTTGCAGAGCAGCTGCTGCTCGATAGCCCTGTTAATTACATCTTCCATCACTTTACTGCTGATCGAGTGTGGACTGATAGATGGAAATTGGCTGGGTTGGATTGCCCTGTGTTTTTGTGTTGAACATTCCTGGGCAATGTTTCACATTGTCAGTAGATGCCAGTGCTGGAGTGGTACTTGGCTTGGTGGGTGGCAAGTTCTAGAGCTCAAACCATCAGTAATATTGCCAGAATATTGGTAGGGCCCGTAGCCTTTGCACTACTTAACCATTTCTTGATGTTATTCAAACTGAATCAAACTGGCTTAAAACTCACATCTGTGATGTTAGAAACCACTGGTTAAGATGGATCATCCCACTTTGCACTTCTGGCTGCAGATTGCTGCACATGCTGTCATCTGATCTGGTGCGTGGATGTATGAGGCCCCTCCATCAGTAAGAGTGGGGATATCTGTGATGCTTCCTGCAGTGAGTTGTTTAATTGTCCATCACCATTCACTACTGGGTGTGGCAGAACTGCAGAGCTCCGATCTGTTCCATTGGATGTAGGATCACTTAGCTGTGTTGGTTTCTGCTGATGCTGTTTGATATGAAATAGCTTCAGGAAATGGTTTAAGTAGAATCCAAAGAGATTAAACAAATATATGACGGACAAAAGAACTGGACCAGAGAATAGGACCCCTTAAAGATTAACGAGGCTGTTTATGGAACCACCGGGGGGTGGGAAAGATATGCAAATATTTCACGTCATTTTTACTGGTGAAAGATATGGAAGCTCGAGAGGTTGGAAAAATAAACAGAGAGAACTTGAAAAGTATCCATGTTACAGTGGAGGTGTTACTGGTAATCTTGAATCGCATCAAGGTGGATAAAGCCCTGGGACCTGATCAGATGTAACCCGGAACTTTCTGGAAATCTAGGGAAGTGATTGTTGGGCCTCTCCTGAGGTATTTGTATCATTGGTAGTGACAGGTGAGGTGCCATTATTTTTAAAAGGTGGGAAGGAGAGGCAATGGAACAAGAAAACAGTGAGCCTGAAGTCAGTGGCAGGCAAGTTGTTGGAAGGGATTCTGAGAGACAGGATATCCATCTATTTGGAAAAGTAAGGAATAATCATTGACTGTTGTCAATGTGGAGCTGAAAATGTGTTGCTGGAAAAGCGCAGCAGGTCAGGTAGCATCCAAAGAACAGGAGAATCGACGTTTCGGGCATCAGCCCTTCTCGAAACGTCGATTCTCCTGTTCCTTGGGTGCTGCCTGACCTGCTGCGCTTTTCCAGCAACACATTTTCAGCTCTGATCTCCAGTGTCTGCAGTCCTCACTTACTCCTGTTGTCAATGTGGCTTTGTACGTGCACAATCGTGTCTCACTAACTTGAGTGAATGTTTTTAAGTGACAAAGAAAATTGATTAAACCAGGCTGTGAACGTTGTTTATATGGACATTCGACAAGGTTCCACAAAGCAGACTGGTTAGCAAGGTTACATAACATGGAATGAAGGGAGAACAAGCCATTTGGGTACAAAACTGGCTTGATGGTCGGAGACAGAGAGTGATAATGGAGATTTGCTTTGTGGACTGGAGGACTGTGAGCAGCAGTGTGCTACAAGGATCGATTATTGGGTCCTTAAATAAATGACTTGGATGTGAATATGAGGTATGGTTAGTGGCTTTACACAAGACACCAAAATTGGAGTTGTAGTGTACAGCGAAGAAGGTTAGTTCAGAATACAACAGGATCTTGATCAGATGGGCCAGTGGAGCAAGGAATGGCAGATAGAGTTCAATTTAGATAAATGGTAACTGTTGGATTTTGTAAAGGCAAATCGGGGCAGGACTTATACACTTCCTGGTAAGGTCCTGGGGAGTGTTGCTGAGCAAAGAGACCTTGGAGTGCAGGTTCATAGTTCCTTGAAAGTAGAGTCACAGGTAGGTAAGGGAGTGAATGCAGCGTTTGTTATGCTCTCTGTCATGTGTGGCTGTTCAGGACATTGATTAAGGCTCTTCTGGAATTCTGTTTTCAGTTTGAATTTCCCTGTTCTGGGAAGGATGTTGTGAAACGTGAAAAGGTTCGGACAAGATTTACAAAAACGTTGCCAGGTTTGGAGGATTTGGGTGACAGGGAGAGGCTGAATAGGCTGGGGTTAATTTCCCTGGAGAGTCCAAGACTGAGAGGTGACTACATGGAGATTTATAAAATCACGAGGGGCATGGATAAGGTGAGCATCCGGGGTTCTTTTTCCTGAGGTTAGGTGGGTCCAAAACTAGAGCACATGGTTGAGAGGGCAATGATTTAAAAGGAATCTAAGGGCAACGCTTTCAAGCTGAGTTGTGGTGTGTGAATGGAATGAGCTGCCCGACGCAGTAGTGGAGGCTGAAAAATCACAACATTTAAAAGGCATCCGATTAGGTACGTGAACAGTAATTGTTTTGATGGATACAGGCCAATAGCTGGCAAATGGGTCTTCAGTAGTTCAGGATTCCGAGTTGGCATGGACGAAGTGGACCGAAGTTCTGTTTCTGTGCTGTATATGTCTATGACGTTAATAAACTAAGATGCGTTCCTCTTTTGTGGAGAGGAAGCTGCAGAATAGATAATTGTCCTTGGAGCTGAGAAGGTGAAGCAGTGATTTCGACCTGGTGCAGATTTGGTTCCATGGTCTTGAATTTGTGGAGAGAGATGAATTGTTAGCACTGTCACAACGTTTAGTAACTACTTTCAATTAATTGGCAAATAATACAAAGTGAAAATGTGAACATTATTGTACTCAGTAAGTTCTGAGCATCTGGAACATTCTGAACGACACAGATTCAGCAGTTATTCTGAAAGAGACTTGGAATTTTAATTTTTAAGGAAAGGTTTGGGGGGCTGTGGGCAAATAGGAGGGGAATTGGGACAGATTTGCAGCATCTCCAGAGGAAGAGAGTACAGCCCCAATGGGCTGAATAGCACCCAGGCCCTGTCATCTGTGATACTGCACCATTCACTATGAATGATGAAGCTCATACCAGGGCAGAGAGAGGGATTAGCCCTCCAATCTCGTCACAATGGGGCCCGGCTGATTGATGGCAGCTCCAGACCAATGGGAGGAGAGTCTGTATGGTCTTGCAGCCAATGGGAGTGAATGAGAGGTGTGGCCAGCAAGATGACACATATCCATGAGCTGTGCAGGTGCAATGTCACTGGGTGGGGGTGGGAGAGACAGCAGAGACTGGGACAGAGGCTGTTGGACCTGAAGTACAAACTCCCGGTAAATTAAAACCAAAAGAACTGCAGATGCTGTAACTCAGAAACAACAACCAGGAGGTTCTGGAAAAGCTCAGCAGGTCTGACAGTATCTGTGATGAAAAATCAGAGTTAAAGTTTCAGACCCAGTGTCCCTTCCTCAGAACTGATACAGAGAGAAAAAAAATGTTGGTTTATATGCAGAAGGTAGGGTTTAGGGGAGGATGTAAGGAGTAAAGGATAGGTGGGGATAGAGCGAGAAGAAGGGTTGGATACAGGAGTGGATAACAATCTGGCTGGGGGAGGGCGACTAGCTGTTAGTGGAAACTGTTAGTGGCTAACCATAGGTAGTGTGTAATGACAGGCTGTGAGAACAAGGACTGGTGTGTGGGGTAGGGGGGCAAGGACATGAAGTTGCTAAAATATGGTAAGCCACTGACTGTCTCCGTTGTAAGCTGTTCTCCACAGACATCACTCCATGATTGGAGCTGCAGAGGACACAGCTGCAGATGGGCGGCACTGTGGCACAATGGTTAGCACTGCTGCCTCACAGCGCCAGAGACCCGGGTTCTATTCCGACCTCAGGCAACTGTCTGTGTGGAGTTTGCACTTTCTCCCAGTGTCTGCGTGGGTTACCTCCGGGTGCTCCGGTTTCCTCCCACAGTCCAAAAATGTACAGGGTATGTGAATTGGCCATGCTAAATTGCCCATAGTGTTAGATGTAGGGGAATGGGTCTGGGTGGGTTACTCTTTAGACGGTTTGTCTGATCTAAAAACGTCTTCAATATCCTTCCCAACCCCCTCTGTACTCCTCAAAGATGTATCTTAAAATTGTTCTCGTTAATCAACGTTTCCAGCATTCGTGAACCACTTCAGGAGATTTGTCGGTGTGAAAGGCTCCATACAATGCAGTCGTTGTTGTTAATGTCTGACATTATGAGAAACAGGAATGCCGCGCTCTCTTATACCTGATGAACAGCAGCAAAAGCAGGAAGCACTGAGCATGCTCCAGCCCACAAAGGGCCTCTGGTGATTGATCTCAGTGCAGGACCAATAAGAGGATGGGGACGGGGCTGGAAGACAAGGTAGTGCCGGTTGGTCTGAGTGAATGAGGGGCGTGGCTACACTCAACCACGTGATAAGCTTCTGGATTAGTAGTGCTGGAAGAGCACAGCAGTTCAGGCAGCATCCAAGGAGCAGCGAAATCGACGTTTCGGGCAAAAGCCCTTCATCAGGAATAAAGTGATACCACGTGATAAGCTTCACTGGCAGCACTGTGATGTTGTGACCAAGGCATTGGAAATGTGTAAAGTTGCAGGGCATGGTTAAGGAAAGACATATTAACCAGGAAGAGAAGGAAATTTTAATGGAACGTGCTGAGACGTTTTACAGAACTTAGTGCACATTGGAAAACACAAATTTGAAAATCCCAGGCCTGTGTTTGTGGCAAATGGCAAAATGCTTCAAATGGTGAAAGGTGTGAGTGATCGCCGCCATCTTTATTGGGGGCAGTGATCCACGGGACACGTGTGTGGCTGCCAACTTTGAGAGGGGCAAGCTGTAGGGGGACGCATGCGCAGCCTTCCTTGGCAGGGAGTGATAGGGCAGGATTTACACAGTGTCAGAGTCAGGATGTTTTCAATGTCAAACAGTGTGATGCTAGAAAAGCACAGCATGTCAGGCAGCAGCCGATTGGTGGGAAGGATTATTGAAACGTAGGACAGGTCAAAAGGGCAGTGCCGAGTTGGAAGGCTGGATCTGGGATAAGTTGGGTGGAGTGGAAATGAGGAAACTGGTGAAATCCACATTGATCCCATGTGGTTGGAGGATCTGAACACAGATGATGAGGCGTTCTTCGTCCAGGCATCAGATGCCTGGGATTTGGCGGTGGAGGTGGCCCAGGACCTGCATATCTTTGGTGGAGCGGGAACGGGAGTTAAAGTCTTTGGGCACAGGCTGTTTGGCTTGTTTAGTGTTTTTTACTGTTACTTTCACAGACCTTTTGTAAGTTAATTTTCCTCTGCTGCCCAACCCCTGACAATGTGCTGCTCTCTCAACGGACTAAATTTTCCACATTATCTTTGACAGTGAATCATTCTTTTTTTCAACAAAAGAGTGCATTTTCCTTCCATTTCTGACCATCAAATTCTGCAACATTCTCACTTCCTGTAATGCATTTAGCACTCCCTGAAATATCAACGATGTGTTTCTCTCTCCAGAGACCCCAGTGATTAATGCCAGAGTCCCATTGCCTGTGGAGAGCGTGATGTTTGACTTCCTTGTACAGCTGCAGTTGGTGTGGTGAATGTGCTCCCACAACTAACTTGGGTAAGAGATGTTACAGATTCTTCACTCAGCGACAGTGAAGAGTTGACAATGTGTGTGCAAATCAACCATGGTTTGTATTTTTATCATTTTTATAATTTCACAGAAATTGAGAATTTCTGACATATCCCCATTCTGATGGGGATATTGGGTCAGGTGATCAAAAGTATTGCCAAATAAGCAGGTTTTCAGGAATACCTTAAAGGAGGAAAGCAAGTCTGAGAGGGTCAGGGTGCGAATTCCAGACTGTGTTCCCTTGACCGGGTCGAAACAGCCAGACCGGTGAAGCAATGAATAAATGCATATTTGGGAGTCTGAAAGAAAATCAGTTGTCAAGGTCTCTCAGGTTGTGTGGTGCAGGGAGACAGGGATGTTCACAGCCAGGAATTACATCAAGGGAGAGAATTTTAAATTGTTGCTTGTTAATAGGAGCCTTTTGATGGATCAACAAGTTTTGGTACAAGTGAGCACTTGGGCAGTAGGGTTTTAGATACTCTTGAGATTACATGTAAGTTGAGTGTGGGAGGCTGGCCAGGAGTGTGTTTGGATAATGAAGTCTGGAGATGACACAGGGATGGACGAGTGTTTCAGTAAATGACCTGAGACCAGGGTGGAGTTGGGTGATGTCACAGATGTAGAAATACCAGTTTTGGAGTCGGACTCCTCCTCATCACTCCCCCTCACCAATTCACAAATACTGTTCCTTGTTCTGTCTGTCTTTTCTTGTTATGTACTTCTCTCCAATTCTGCTAAGAACTAATATTTGACCTCACGGTTATTGGAAAATCCTGCTCCATCTCCACTCTCCCTTTCCTTTCTGAATTCCTCATATGTGGTGTCCATCCAGGATCTATCTTTGTCCCTTCCTGTATCTCACCTACATACTGCCAGGAGGTGACATCGTATTGGTTTCCCATGTACACTGACAATGCCCAGCTCTCTCTCCCGATCATCCCTCTCCATTGCTCCACTGTTACCCATTCATTAAACTGCTTACCACACGCCTACAACTCGATTGGCTGCAATTTCCTCCAATGAAACACTGCAATGGTTAAACCCATTGCCTTCAGTTGCTATTACAAATTCCTTTCCCTTACTGCTGAGCCCCTCACTCTTACTGGGAAATGCTTGAGGCAGAACTTCACAATATTGCTCTCATATTCTGAGCCCAAGGTGACCTTCTGATCAGACATCTACACAGTTGCAAACACCAGGAATTCAATCTCTAAAATGTTGCTATTCTCCACCTCACCCCAGCTCCATTGCTACTGAAACACCTTACCCATGTCTCTGTTACATTAAAGTTGACAAATCTAAAACAGAACCCTTGATTCTGCAACTGACCCAGAGTCTGGTTCCAGGTTCTCTCATGATGGGACACATCCTCTCAGTATTTACCCTGTCATACCCCTTAATAAGCCTATATGTTTCAACAAGATCCCCTCTCATTCTCCCCCAAATCCAATGAGTCAAGTCCCAACTTGTTCAGCCTTTTCTTAAAAGATAGTCCCTGCAAACCAGGGATCATCCCAGTCAATCTTCTCTGAATGCTTCCGATGAAGTGATGTATTTCCTTAAATAAAGGGACCAAAATTTCTCTCATTACTCCATATGTGGTCTCACTCGTACTATATAAAGTGGCTCTCAGGTATATACTGCAAACTCTTATACTGCAAATCCCCTGAAATCAGGAATAATAATCCATTCCCCTTCCTGATGACCTGTTGTAACTGTGTGCTAGCTTTCTGTGTTTGCTGCAGTTACCCCCTGGTCCCTTTTGTGTTGCAGGTTTCTACAGTTTCCATCATTTAAATAGTCCTATGTTCTTTTATTACCTCCTCCAAAATGAACAACTTCACATTATCCCAAGTTATGTTCCATTTACCAACTTGTCCACTTCTCCGAATCCCTCTCTGTAAACTGTTTATAATCCTTTTGGAAGTTTACTGTTCTACATTTTCTAGGAGATTCCCCCCTCATACTTCTAAATCTTTCCAGGGAGCACCGGACAGTGGGAAGCATGCTGAGTTGCTGTCTTTTCAGAGAGACTCTTTGGAGTGATTGGGAGGATCTTGCTGCCCATTGGTCAGAATGGAGACAACTTGCCTATCGAGTTGCATGAGACTTTCACCCCCCATGTCTTATTGATGAGGCACAGTGGCAGCACGGAAGGAAAGAAAAGGAAGAAAATCCTGCTGTCCGCATCTCACTGACTCTTGGAACATTCTGTCCCATGTGTCAAAGATCTGCCTTGTTCAGTCACATGAACTCCCAAGGTGGAAACTCATAGAAACCCACATAGATTTCCCGCTGAACTGACTACTTGTCTCCACAAGGGGTAATGTGTACGGTCATCCTGGACCAGGAGGAGGGGATGGTGTGAGTTTCTAACCTGACCTGACAGTGACAGATTTTATAAACTTGTATTACAGGATACTACAGGTGGTTATTCAGATAGGAATCTCAGTCATTGTAACGCCAAACTCTGATTGAATTACCCCAGGCTGAATTACCCATATTGTTCAGGGATGTGCAGGCGAGGTGGATTAGCCATGGGAAATGCAGCATTACAGGTTTAAGGTAGGAGGCTTTGAGGGTCAGGGTGGATGTGATGGGCCGAACGGCCTGCTTCCACACTCTCAGGATTCTCTGATAATTCTACTAGTTTTAGAATAGTTACAGAAAACAATAAACCAGATCTAAACGGTGTTCTAAATTGGACAAAGGCGAATTTTGACGGTACAAGGCGAGAACTTTCAATATTTCTTTGCTATTCCCAGGTAAAGGGACAGCTGGAAAGTGGGAACTCAAGAACAGAAGGAAGAGGAGCAGGAGTCGGCTACCTGGCCCCTCAAGTCTGCTCTGCCATTCAATAAGATCAGGGCTGATCTTTTCATGGCCTCAGCTTCACTTTCCTGTTCTCTCACCATAACCCTCAATTCCTTTCCTGTTCATAAATCTACCTTTTGACCTAACGATTGTCAAGTTGATAACGTCAACTGCTGCACTTAGCACCAAATTCCATAGATTCACAGATTTATCTGAAGAAGTCCATCCTGAACTCAGTCCTAAATCTGATATCCCCTTATTTTGACTCTCTGCTCCCTAGTTTGCTCTGTCCCCAGTGGAAATTACATCCCTTCATAATTTCATTTTCTTTTCCTATCCAACCCCCCATACTTCGAAATTCCAATGAGTATAGAACTAGTTTTCTCAATCTCTCCGCATACGCCAACCCTCTGAAATCCTGACTCAAACTAGTGATCCTCCACTGCACCCTCTCCAGTGCCAGTACATCCTTCCTGAAGTAAGGAGACCAAACCTGTACACAGTACTCCAGGTGTGGCCTATCCAACACCCTGTACATCTGCAGCATAACCATCCCTCTAGCAATGAAGGACAATATTCCCTTCACTGCCTTATTTACCTGCTGCACCTGCCAACCAACTTCCTGTGATTCATGCACAAGGAAACCCAGCTCCCTCTGTACAGCAGCTTGCTGCAAGGTTTTACCATTTCATCAGTTAGCTGTTAGTCCGACCAAAATGGATGACCTCACATTTCCCAACATTGTCCTCCATCTTTTCGACCCTTACCCAATCACTTAACCTATCCGTATCCCTCTGCAGACTTACATTGGCCTCTACACACATTGTTCTACCACTCAGCTTAGTGTTGTCTACCTTTCATGAATCGATGCTGTCTGCTCTGAGACAATTTCTATCCAGATAGCTCACTATTTCTTCCTTGAGAGATCAGGCATTTCCCCCATTACAGAAGTTATGCTAACAGGTCCATTTTAAAATGTTGGCATCACATTTGCAGCTATCTAATCTGTCAGAACCGTCCCAGAGTCCAGCACATTTTAGTGAATTATCACGAGTGCGTTTGCTATTTAGCCGCTGCCATCTGTTATAGTCCCCTGGGATGCACTCCATCAGGGCCAGACGACCCATCTACCTTTAGGCTGCTACCTTTCCCAACACCACCTCTTTACTAATAATGATTGCTTCTCTGTCCTCATCTGCCATTGCATCCATAGGCCCGCAACAACGAGAGTACACAGACAGTATGTTCCTGTTAAGGCCAAGGCTGGGAGGTGTAAGGAATGCTGCCTGTCGAGAGAAATTGAGGGCCTGGTCAAGAAAATGAAGGAGGGATATGGCAGGAACAGACAGCTGGGTTTGCGGGAATCCCTTCAGGAGTAAAAGGGCAGTAGAAGTATAGTCGGGGGAAACCATGAGGGCTAAAAGGGGACATGAGATAGCTTTGGGAAATAGGTTTAAGGGAGAACCCAAAGAGATTCGACAAATACACCTAGGACAAAAGAGTAACAAAAGAGTGGGCGGCACGGTGGAACAGTGGTTAGCACTGCTGCCTCACAGCGCCGGAGACCCGGGTTCAATTCAGGCGACTGACTGTGTGGAGTTTGCACGTTCTCCCCGTGTCTGCGTGGGTTTCCTCCGGGTGCTCCGGTTTCCTCCCACAGTCCAAAGATGTGCAGGTCAGGTGAATTGGCCATGCTAAATTGCCCGTAGTGTTAGGTAAGGGGTCGATGTCGATGTAGATGTAGATGTAGATGTAGGGGTATGGGTGGGTGCGCTTCGGCGGGGCGGTGTGGATTTGTTGGGCCGAAGGGCCTGTTTCCACACTGTAAGTAAGTAACCAGGCAGAGATTAGGGACCCTGAAAGGTCAGCAAGGCTGTCTGTGGAACCATCGGAGGTGGGAGGATTTCATGTCAGCTTTTACTTAGAGGATGTGGAAGTGAGACAGTTTGGAAAAATAAATAGTGATAACTTGAAAAGTGTCCATATTACAGAGAATGAGGTACTGGATATCTTATAATACATAAAGCTGAATAAATCCCTGGGACCTGATCAGGTGTGTCCCAGAACTTTGTGGAAAGTTAGGGAAGTGATTGCCGGGCCCCTCGCTGAGATATTTGTATCACCAATAGCCACAGGTGAGGTGTTGTAAGACGGGCGCCATTATTTGAGAAAGGTGGTGAGGAAAGTCCAGGGAACAATACACCAGTGAACCTAAAGTCAGGCAAGTTGTTGGAAGGGCTTCTCACTGACAGGATTTGGATGTTTTGGAAAGGCAAGAAATAATTAGGGATAGTCAGCATGGCTTTGTGCATGGAAATCACTAACTTGGTCTTCAGAAAGATGTTCAACAAGTTAAACATAACAGACTGGTTAACAAATTTTAGAAAATTGGCTGGTAAATTGGAGACAGAGGATAGTGGTGAAGGTTTGCTTTTCGGACTGGAGGCCTGTGATGAGCAATATGGTGTAAGAATTGGTGTTGGGTCCACTGCTTTTCATCATTTATATAAATGATTTCTATGTGAATTTAGGAGCTATGATTAGTGACTTTACATAGACACCAAAATTGGAGATGCAGTGGACAGGGAAGAAAGTTACCTCAGAGAACAATGAGACTTCAATCAACTGGGCTGAGGAGTGGCAGATGGAGTGGAATTCAGATAAATGTGAGATGCTGCATTTTGGAAAAACAAATCAGGGCGGGACTTATACATTTAATGGGAAGGGCCTGGGGAGTGTTGCTGAACAAAGAGATGTTGAGGTGCAGGTTCATAGTTCTTTGAAAGTGGAATAGGCAGGGTGGTGAAGAAGACGTTTGGTTAACTTGCCTTTATTGGTCTGTGCATTATGTATAGGAGTTGCGACATTATTTTGCAGCTGTACAGGACATTGATTCAGCCATTTCTGGAATTCTGCTTTCAGTCCTGGTCTCCCTGCTATCGGAATGATATTATAAAACTTGAAAGGATTCAGAAAAGATGTGCAAAGATGTTTCCAGGGTTGTGGGTTTGACCCATACAGAGAGGCTGAATAGGCTCGGGCTGTTTTCACTGGAGCATCGGGTGCTGAGAGGTGACCTTCGAGGTTGATAAATCGTGAAGGACATGGATAGGGTGAACAGCTAGGGTCTTATTCCCAGGTTAGGGGAGTCCAAAACCAGAGAGCACAGACGGGAGGTGTGAGGGAAAAGATTTAAATGTCATCTAAAGAGCAATGTTTTCAAGCTGAATATGGTACGTGTATGGAATGAGCTGCCTGAGGAAGTGTGGAGGCTGGTACGATTACATTTAAAAGGCATCTGATTGGGTACGTGTTTAGGAAACTTAGAAGGATATGGGCAAAGTGTTGGCAAATGGGACAAGATTAATTTAGGATATCTGGGCGGCATTGATGAGTTGGACCGAAGTGTCTGTTTCTGTGCTGTGAATCTCTATGACACTAATAAATTCAAATTAAAATAGATTTCTCTTTTATGGAGAGTTAACAAAAGACCTGACAATTCTCCTTGGAGCTGAGAAGGTTAAGCAGTGGTTTCAACCAGAAACAGATTTGTTTCCAGGATATTTAATTTACAGAGACACTGAGAGAAATTATTGTCACAATTTTTAGTAACTACTTTCAGGTAATTGGCAAATAATGCAGCTTAAAAATGTGAAGGTGATTTTATTCAGTAGGTTCTGAGCATCTGGAACAGTTTGAACCACAGCTGGATGCAACTTTTGTTATTGTCAAAACAGATTTGGAATTTAACTATTTGAGGATAAATGTGGAGGGCTACTGGTAAATGGGAGTGGAGAAAGGGCAGATTGGCAGCATCTCCAGAGGAAGAAATAACAGCCCCAATGGGCTGAATAGCCCCCAGCCCCTGTGCTCTGTGATACTGCCCCATTCACTGAATGATGAATCTCATCCCAGGGCAGAGCCACAGTCATGTACAGCAAAGAAACAGACCCTTTCGTCAAACTAGTCCACACCAACCAGATATCCCAACCTAATCTAGTCCTATGTGAGAGCAGTTGGCCCATATCACACTACGCCCTTCCTATTCATATACCCATCCAGCTGACTTTCAAATGGTGGAACTATACCAGCTGTCACCACTTCCCTGACAGTAGATTCCATATACGCACATGAAAAAAGTTGCCCCTTGTGTCTCTTTTATATCATTCTCCCCTCACCTTAAACCTATGCCCCCTCGTTCTGGACTTCCTAACCCCAGGGAAAAGACCTTGTCTCTGTATCCCATCCACGCCCCTCATGATTTTATAAACCTCTGAGGTCACCCCTCAACCTCCTACCACTCAAGTCACAATGGGACCTGGCTGATTGATGGCAGCTTCAGACCAATAGGGGAGTTGGTGTAATCCTCCCGCCAATGGGACTGAATGAGGGGTGTGGCCAGCAGGCCAACACGTGACCATGAGCTGTGCAGGTGCAATGTCACTGTGAGGGGGGGACTCAGTGAGTGTGAAGGGAGTGGGAGAGACGGGAGAGACAGCAGAGACTGGGAGAGAAAATGAGTTTGTGTACTGAGTGGGTTGATAAACACACTATGTAGGCTGCTAGACCTGAATTACAAACTCCCAGTAAATGAAAACCAAAGGAATTGCGGATGCTGTAAATCAGAAACAACTGGAAGATCCTGAAAATGCTCAGCAGGTCTGGCAGCACCTGTGAAGAGAAGTCAAAATTAACATTTCTGATCCAATGACCCTTCGTCAGAACTGATGTTCCTGAGAAACAATGTCGGTTTATATGCAGAAGGTAGGGGTTAAAGAGTAAATGATAGGTGGTGATCGATTCCAAAGAACGCGATGGACAAAGGAGTGGATAACGATCTGGCTGGGGGAGGGTGAATAGCTGTTTATGGAGACTGTTAGTGACGAACCATAAGTAGTTGTAATTGCAGGCGATGTAATAACAGGGCCTGGTCTATGGGATGGGGGCTAGGACACTCGTACGTAGGAGACTTAGGACTTAAAATTATGGAATCCAATATTGAGGCCAGAGGGCTGAAGGGTCCCCAGGTACAAGATGAGGTGATGTTCTTCCAATTTGTGTTAAAGTGTCCCGCTGAATGTGCACAGCACGTCAGGCAGTATGCAAGGAGCAGGCGAATTGACATATTGGGCATAAGCACTACTTCAGGAATGTGAGGGTGGGGAAGAGGACAGATAATAGGATGGGTGTGTAGGGCTGTTGGGAAGGTATTTGGGAAGGCGATAGGAAAATGCAGGTGGGCGTAATGGTGAGAGGGTGTAGTGAATAATTGGGAAGGAAGATGGACAGATGGGACAGTTTGAGGGCGGTGCTGAGTTGGAGGATTGGATCTGAGATAAGGTCGGGGAGAGGAAATGAGTAAATGTTGCCATGTTGTTGAAGGATCGCTCCATCCCACCTATTATTTACTCTTTTACCTCTATCTCCTGCAGTCCAAAGACGTGTAGGTTAGGTGAATTGGCCAAGCTAAATTTCCCGTCGTGTTCAGGGATGTGAAGGTGAGGTGTGTTGTTCAGGAGAAATTTAGAATAATAGAGTAGTGGAATGAGTCTGGGTGGGATACTCTTCGGAGGGTCAGTGTGGATTTGTTGGACCGAATGGCCTGTTTCCACACTCTAGGGAGTCTAATTTTCCCAGCTGCCATCGGTTCTGAGGAAGGGTCACTGGACCCGGAATGGCCCTTGGTGTGTGCAGGAGCCGGAAATTGGGAAGGGGGAGTGGCAGCGGAAACCGGGAGAAAATGATTCAGTTTAGACTGGGAAGTTTTATTTACACATCTGTACAGGACGTTAGTCCTGAATTAGAAACTCTTGGTCCCATGTTTCCAGCAAATGGGAAAACGGCTGTGGGCCTCAGTCAGTGATAGGTCCTGGGTTATGACTGCCATTTTTATTGGGTGCACGGTACAGTAAGGTGCATGGACATGTCCTCTTCCTGGGTGGGGGAGGGGTGATTTGAAGACGAGCGTTTACACATCAGACACATACCAGAGAAATATTTGTCTTTCCAATTCATCCTGCACTGGCTGAGATTTGTTTTGTGAATTCTTTTTATGGGATATTAAATGAGAATAATTGAGGACAGGATCTCAAAAAAGCAGATTTCTGCACTCAGCGGAGTCATCAGGATCTGGATATCATTAGCATTTTCCTGTGGAAGGAGAAAGGGTTGTCTGTTCTGTCTCTGGGAAAATATCTCCAATACTTTTGTGAAGCAACATGCAGAAAGATGTTCAGATTTGTGGTTGAATCGCCCATGGGCGATTTGGCCTGAGTGGGAGCACAGATTTATCCAGATTATACATAGTCTCTTTGCAGGAACTGTCAGATTTAGTCCCAATCACTCACTTCATAATGTTAACCTGTAAACTCCTAATTTTCAACTTCCTTCGAAATTTTCATTAAAATTCTTTGTGAACTCAAATTCCAGCACATTTTCAGATGGAATGCTCCAGGTTCTGACAACTGTCTGTTCATCCAGAAACTGCTGAGGTCCATGTTGACTCTGGGGTTACAAAGGGCTGAGCTGAAAGATGAGATGCAGTTCCTGAGCTCCCATTGCGATGCATTGGAACAGGACAGGAGGCTGGGGGCAGTGTAGGTGTGAGCAGACAATGAAAATGACAGCGCTGCACTGAGTGTTGCTTGACTCAATGAGTGTGTTTTGGAGTTGGATGAAAACAGAGGGAGGTGAGACAGGGAGAAGTTGAAGCTGAAACTCTGGTTTAGTTCAGGCCATTGAGAAATTCACATGGTCCCAATGGGAACAGCCAATTTGTAAGTGATACCTGCAGAGTATTTGTTAAGTTTTTAAAATATAACGTATCAGCTTAAGTAAAGATTGGGGCTTTTGATATATAATGGAAATGTTTGAAGTGAAGGAAGGTTGAAAGCTCTTTTAAATTCTCTTAATGGGAGTAATTAGCTGAATCTAGAGAGACGTTGTGACAGGAGCCCTCAGACCCGTGGTGTGCTCCTCTTGTACAATGTGGGAAATAAGGGAGACTTTCAGTGTCCCTGACGGCTATGTGTGCAGGAAGTGGGCCCACCTACAGCTACAGGGAAACTGCTTTTCAGACCTGGAGTTATGAGTGGACTCACTGTGGAGCATCTGAGAATGTTATGGACAGCACATTTAGTGAGTTCGTCACACTGCAAGGTGAGGGTTACACAGGCAGGAAGGGAATGGGTGACCATCAAACCAAATAAAAGGCTCAGGAAGGCAGTGCAGGAATCCCCAGTGATCATCCACTTCTCAAAAAGATACTGAATCCTGCTTGGGATTCTGTTGGGGGTGAATGCGTGGAGTGGCTTCTCGGGAAATCAGCAACAGCCAGGTTCATGATACCACAGATAGCTCTGCTGTACAGAACCGGAGGAAAGACAGTGGCAGGGTTATAGTGACAGGGGAGTCAATGGTCAGGGGTACAGGCAGGCACTTCTGTGGCCACAGACATGAATCCAGGATGGTACGTTACCTCCCTGGTGCCAGGATCCGTGATTATCATGGAGCAGCTGCAGGACATTCTGGAGCTGGAGGGTAAAGTCAGTGGTTGTGGAACAAACCGATACCAATGACATCACTAAACAAAGGGATGAGATCCTGAAAGCTGGATATAGGGAGATCAGGGATACAGTAAAATGTAGCTCCTGAAATAAAATAATGTCTGACTTACTCACAGTGCCATGGGCTAGTGAGAGCAGGAATAAGAGGATAGATCAGTTGGAGGTGTGACTGGCGAAATGGTGAACCAGAGAAGGGTTTAGATTCTTCAGGCACTGGGACCGTTTCTGGGTGGGTCCTGTACCAGCCTGACCGGTTACCCCTGGGCAGAGCTGGGAGAAATCTCCTGGTGGAGGCTTTTGCCACTCCCATTGGTGCAGTTTAAACTCGTCTAACAGGTGGATGGGAACTAAAGTGTAGGCTTAGATGGGTCAGATTCAGGACAGGGAATGGGAGGTAGAATATTAGTGAGGTAGTCAGCGGCTCAGAAAGCCAAAGGAAAGGAGGATTAAATGAAGATTGAGTCCCTCTTCATCCATCAGTCCGACCATCCCAGGAATTATAGTCAGCAAAATATGGAGCTGTACAGCTCTCTGACTCTAAGTGCTTGAGCAAAATGGGGGAAATCCACAATAAAAACAAGTGCTGGAGATCCTCAGCAGGTCGGGCAGCATCCGAAATGGTGACAGATGCAGGAAACATTGCAGCCTTGAAGAAGTGTTGAGATGATCACTACAATATCGGTTACACGCTGAGTGCCAGAACGTGGGACTAGAATTAATAGATGCTTGATGACCAGCATGAAAACGATGGGGCTGGAAAGGTGACATTTCGGGTCAGGACTATTCATCAGGGCTGACAAAGAGTTCCGACCCAAAACATCAACCTTCCTGCTCCTGTGATGCAGCCTGACCTGCTGCACTTCCCCAGATCCACATTGTATGGACTCTGACTTCCAGCATCTGCAGCCCATAACTATCTCCACATCCCAGGACTCAGGCTGGTGACCCTCCTTTACTCTGTCAATAACCAGGGTAGCCTTCCTTGGGAAAGGGGAACAAAGGTATACACAGTACTCCAGGTGTGGTCTCACCAAGGCCCTTCCAGAAAGGGATCCCTGCTACTGTACACGAATCCTCTCACGAGGAAGGTCACCCATCATTTACATTCTCCACTGCTTCCCACTCCTGCCTGCTTCCGAAAAAGAGGGAATCGCAGAGAAACATGGAATCAAATGAGTCAGAGTCTCTGGTATAAAACTGTTGAACACAATGCCCCCATCTTCTACATAACTGGCCATCAAGCGCACGTGCCTGGTTTGATCATCTAACCACTTCTTCAAGGCTGCAATGTTTCCTGCATCTGTAAGCGTTTCAGACGCTGCCAGACCTGCTGAGGATTTCCAGCACTTTGTTTTCTCTGTTGTGCAGTACTGAAAGGGGGGATTTGCAGTTGAGAAATTCAAATTGAACTTCATGTTCAGTTTGGATAGTTACTTGATCCGTGCCGATCTGAATATCATTGACCTTTTCATTTGGATGGAAAGGTGTGCATTCTGTCCGTGGGCAAATATTTCAAATGTCAGTGTGATTGGGGACAAAGTACTGAGACAGTGAAGTCCATGTTAGCGTGGGGACTGTGGAGAGAGATTTCATTGGTTTTTGAATGTCTAAAAAATCATGGCACGTTTCCCAGGAACAATTAAGCCACTGGATTTGTATGAGGGCAATTAACCATGAAACGAGAAGACAAAAGGATTCCTGCATCATGAACGAAGCTATGAAAATGGGATTGCTGTAATGGAGTGAATTATCGATCATGGATTGTAATCCATTGGCGTTGTCCCGTCAGTTCCAGTGCCGTGGGGAAACACTGGAAATGTGACCAATGCAGTGTAGGTTTCAGTTATTAAACTGGAAAAGGTGCTGAAGAAATTTACAAGGATGATGCCAGGGCTCAGGGGTCCGAGTTACAGGGAGAGGTTGGACAAGCGAGGGCTTTTTTGTTTAGAGCAGAGGAAACCGAGGGGGAATATTTTATAGAAGTTTATAAGATCATGAGAGGCATGGGTAAGGTGAATGCACTCAGTCTTTTTCCCAGCGAACCAAGGACTGGAGGGCATCAGTTTAAGGTGAGAGGAGAAAGAATAAAAGGGAAGCTAAGGGGCAACTGTTTCCACCAGAGGGTGGTACGCATATGGAATGAGCTGCCATTGGAAGTGGTTGAGGCGGATACACGAATAACATGTAAAAGGCATTTGGACAAATACATGGATAGCAAAGTTTCAGAAGCAGATGGGCCAAGTGCAGGGAAATGTGGTCAGCGTGGATGGACATTCTGATCGGCATGGGACATTTTGGGCCAAAGGGCCTGTCTCTGCTGTAGGATGCTGTAACTAAGTGCATTTGCTATTTCTCCCACGAACTCTGGTATCCTGGGATGTATTCCATCAGGGCAATGAGACTTGTTTACCTTTAGCTCCATTAGCTTGCCCAGCTCTAACTCTTTCACGATAATGGTTATTATCTAGGTCCTCACCTTCCTCATTCTCCTTATCAATTACTGACATGTTCTTCGTATCCTCCATTGTGAAGACTGACTGCTGTGTACACATATTTCTGAACCCTGCTGGATAGGAATAACTAGGTACAGAACTCTGAGAGGTCTTCTTTGAGTATTTATTGATGAGACTTGGTAGTTACCTGGGGATTTTACGTGCAAAACGCCTTTAGGCAGCATCAGGTCCAATGTACGGCTCCCATTCTTCTACCGTTGTGATTTGTGACTTTGCATAGAGACGGTCTCTCAGGATTATCTCCATGGCAACAACAGTTAAAAAGTCTAGTTCAGTTCAACTCTGTGGTTAAACCACACACCCCTCCCCCCACGCCCCCGTGGCTCCCTCAAGTACCTGACAGGCGCTTCAGTTTCAGTGGGGCTGTCTGTCAGGATTCTGATGTGGAGGAGCCGGGGTTGGGGTGGGGTGGACAAAGTTAAAAACCACACAACACCAGGTTATAGTCCGACAGGTTTATTTGGAAGTACAAGCTTTTGGAGTGTGCTGTGATTTTGAACTTGATCAGGATTATCTCTATGGTAACAGTTAAATGCTTCAACAATTACAGAGGCCATATGTTCACCAAACAATAGGTTTCCCTCTAGCAGTGTAAACTGCTATTCTGTCCCTGGGCATTGCTACTCATCACTATTTATACCCAATCCCATCAAGCTTTCAGTTGACCTTTGAAGTTTACCTAATCTCCTAATTTCTCCTTGGTCATTGCCAATTTGTATGCCTTCTATTTCAATTTGATAGACTCCCTTATTTCCTTAGACACCCATGGCAGCTTACCCCTTTTCCGACAGTCCTTCCTTTTCACTGATATATACTTTTGCTGAGCACTTCGAAAAATTGCTTTGGTATTCCTCCACTGTCTGTAAACTATCCCCCCCATAAAGTCTTTGCTCCCAGTCGACATTACCAACTCCTGCCTCATCCTATTGTAGTCTTCTTTGTTTTAGCACAGGATCTTGGGACTGGATTTAATCTTCCCGCTTTCCATCTGTGTTCTAAATTCAACCAGATTTATCACGCGTCTTTTGTCAGATTACGAGGTGAGGCGATGTTTCCTGGGTGTTTTGGTTTTCATTATCAGTAACCTTGGCTTTGTAATAAATTACAGAATAAATATTCACAACAGAGTATTCTGGACAGTGTGAATGTACCACACAGTCTATAACCATAAATCACTGTTACCCCTCAGTTTAAAATTGCAAAATCATTATCTTCTACACACTTCCTCGCTATCTCAGTTTTGAATACTTTTCCACTTGACTATCCTCCATTTTCCGAAAATCTCCTTTGGTGAAGGTGGTGAGTTTTGGATTCCGCTTTCCAGTTATTACCGTAAGAAGATAAGCACTGGGCACAGGAGAGGCAATGCAGCCTTTCGAACCAGCTCCACCATTTAATACGGTGATGATTGAGCTCACCTCGGTCTCAGCTGGCTTTTCCCGCCTTTTCTCTCTCTCTCTCTCTCTCTCTCTCTCTCTCTCTCTCTTTCTCACCCTTCAGCTCATTGCAAATTAAAAATCTGTATCTGTCCATTAAATTTGCTCATTGTCTTGGCATCCACTGCGTTTTGAATAGGGAATTCCACAGATTCATAACACATCGAGATAGGTACATTCTTCTTCATGAGAATAAAATAGAATCCCTACAGTGCAGATTCATCCATCGAGTCCACACTAATCCTATAATTCAGACTCACCCATTCCCAGTATTTCCCATGGTTAATGGCTTAACCTGCACATGCATGGACACTGTGGTTTAGCATGGCGAATCCACCTAACCTGCACATCTTTGCACTTTGGGAAGAAACTGGAACACCGAACAAAACCATGCAGCCACTGGGAGAACGTGGAAACTCCACACGGTCACCTAAAGCTTGAATCAAACCAGGGTCTCTGAAGCTGTGAGGTAGAGGTGCTAGCCACTGAGCCACCTCTGCCGAAAACTGCTTCCCCTTATTGACCCCTCCACCCCGCAATTGACTGAATCTATATTCCTTACGTCAGAAATTGGGTTGTCTAACCAGATGTCTCAGTCAAACCCAGTGACAAGCCATATGTCCTGTCTGTCTGAATGGGGATCCTATAAACAACATCCTTCCACCCCACACGTTTCATTCACTTTCCAGAGACAAGGCTCCAGTGACTTCATGGGGACTGCAACTTCCATAATTCCTGAGGCAGGGACCACAGGTGTATTGGGAAACACGGCACTGTATATGTACAGAATGTGGGCGGGTTTTGGCGCACATGTTTTGGGGTAATTAGTGGAAAGTATTTCACACTGTGATTGGCTAGAGGAGGGACGTATCTGCTTGTAGTATTGATCAGTTGGGGGGTCAAAGTGTCACCCCACCCTCGTGGGACCACTCTCCATCCCCAGTTCGTTGTAATGCTGGGAATAAACTAATGGGAAACAAGGAATAATCTGACCCATTCTCCCAGACTGAAGGTTCCTCTTCTGTCCAGGATCTGCCACCTCCCTTTCTGTTTCCGTTTGTTTCATTCTGCTGTTTCATTATTGACTTTCAGCAACTGAAGGGAAAGGAAGTGAACCCAGAAAGGGTGCAGAGTCGAACCAGGGACGGGAAGTGGTGGCATGGATCTGTTAACAGTAACTCCATGAGAATGAGGAGGGTGTACATTAGGGGCAGCAGAGTCAGAACGGTAGGAGAGAGTAAGTGGGCTGGAGGGTAACAGCTTTGGGGGAAGAAAGGGGAAAAAGGTATTCCAGAGAAACTAGAATTGTCTGTTCTGAATTTCTAATCTGTGCATATTCCTTTACACAGGGTGCTAGATGGTGAAGATTTGCAGGCTGAAATCTCAAAATCATGTGCAGATCGTGATTTAGTTAACCAGCATTTGAAGAACCAAAGATGGAGAATCACTCAGACAAAATCCTGCAACACTCTCCCTCCCAGCATTGTCGGTCTATCTGCACCAAATGGACTGTGAATGGTTCAAGACAGCAGCTCACTACCACCTTCTCATCCCCAATGATGGGGTATAAATGCTGGCTGAGCCAGTGATGCCCATATCCTGGAAATGGGTTCGATCTCTAGTTGCTGAACCCCGGTTGATGTTACTGCAGGATGATGAGGGACGCTGAGTGTGTCCTCCAGGAAGAGCACCATCACATTACCCCTGCCTACACCCACGTAATAACACAGCAGCATCGCTGGTATAAAAGGCAGTGAAGCCCAAAGAAGACTGAAATATAGTTCTTCAAGGTAAAGTCATGAAAGCGGATTGGAACACAGCAAGAACAGAAGACTGAGCTGGATGGTCAGCTGTTTCCCATTGAATGGTGGAGCCAGATTCAAAGGCCGAATGGCCTTCTCCTGCTGCTATCTCCCAGGTATGTATATAGTCATGGGCCCCAGGTAGGAAGAAATAGTCAGGGCAGGGATTCTGCAGGAGATTGCACTTCCACCTTAGTTTTCAGTGAGGGATGGTTTGATGGATTTTATTTAACATTTGTCTTTAACGCCAGGTTTGTGAATTTGTTTTTTTTTAACGTACAAGTTTATTCCACAATAAATAAAATTAAAGAATCGAAACTATCTGCTTATAACAGCTTTTAAAATTTCAAATGCCCTTTTAACAAAATCCTGTCTACTCCCGGACCCCATCACTTTTCAGTTACTCAAACTCCAGGGAAATATTCCTTCCCTCTCTGAACCTTTGGTTTGATTTAACTACTTTCAGTTCTCGTTCTGTGAGCTGTGACGCATTTTTCTCCCATTTCTCCTACCCAGAAGTGTTATCTCACACAGCTGAGCAACCTTCCCACCATCAACATCATTATTCCATTATTTTGTTTTTGTTAACGTACAATCACCAGCAGGAGCACACCAGTGTCATCAGTTGAATATTTCCAAACAAAGCCCATTATGGGCAAAGCAAACCATTACAAGTGACACAGTGGGAAGGGGCTAAATCAAAGTAGAGTTGGGGTTGAGGGGGTGGCGGTGGTGGTGAAGATAAAGCACTGTATCCTCTGCGGTGCCCACCTCTATCTAATGGCATAGAGAGCATTGATACACTCCACATGCCCCTCCTCCAAGGCGACCCTGAGAATATTCTTTATCCTCAATCATAGAATATAATCCCTACAGTGTGGAAGGAGAGAATTGGTCCATCAAATCCCACCAACCATCTGAAGAACATCCCGCCCAGAGCACTCCATCCCTGTAACACTGCATTTCCCATGGCTGATTCACTTAGTCTGCAAATTCTGAACACTGTGGACAATTTATGACGACCGATCCACCTAACCTGCATATCTTTGAATTGTGGGAGAAAACCAGCGCACATGGAGGGGACCCACACTATTATGGGGAGAATGTGGATACCCCACATAGGCCGTTGACCAAAGCTGGACTCTAACCTTTTACCTGGTGCTGTGAGACAGCAGTGCTATGATCACAATTTAAATCAATACAGATGAACCCTACTCCTTGTCACATTGCTGTTTGTGGTGACCTACTGCCCAGAGAGGCATCCTGAGGTTCAGAAAGTGACAATATAAATTCAGTCAACTCCAGCCCAGTTAATGTGGTTAACAACAACAACGTCAATACTCCAGCAGTGTCATCATGTACAAGGTCCACTCCTGACTCTGATGGACAGTAACTGCAGAATCAGAGTCCTGCAGTGATGTGTGAACTCTACACCACACGGAGCAGGGGGATGACCACTTCCCTGTGTACACTCACTGGGCTCTCAGTCATGTTGAGTCTCAGCAAATCCCTTGTCACACAGAGAGGGAAACAGCTCCTACCCAGTGTGAACCCGCTGGTGTCTCAGGGAGTCAGGATGAAACACTGAATCCCCTCTCATACACTGACCATCTGAATGGTCTCTCCCCTGTGTGGGCTCACTGGGGTCTCAGGGGGTCAGGATGAATCACTGAATCCCCTCTCCCACAGTGACCATCTGAATGGCCTCTCCCCTGTGTGGGCTCACTGGGGTCTCAGGGGGTCAGGATGAATCACTGAATCCCCTCTCCCACAGTGACCATCTGAATGGTCTCTCCCCTGTGTGGGCTCACTGGGGTCTCAGGGGGTCAGGATGAATCACTGAATCCCCTCTCCCACAGTGACCATCTGAATGGTCTCTCCCCTGTGTGGGCTCACTGGGGTCTCAGCAGGTGGTGCATTTGAGTGAATCTCTCCCCACATTGGGAGCAAGTGAATGGTCATTCTCCAGAGTGAGCTCGCTGGTGTTTCAGCAGATCAGAGGACTGAGTGAATCCTTTCCCACACATGGAGCAGGTGAAGGATCTAAATCCATTGTGCACCCTCTGGTGTCTCAGCAGATTGTAAGATCGAGTAAATCCCTTCCCATACGTGAGGCAGGTGAACAGCCTCTCCCCAGTGTGAATGTGTCAGTGAGTGTCCCACTGGGAGGGGTAATTAAATTTCTTCCCACAGTCCCCACATTTACACAGCTTCGCCCTGGTCCAGTTACATTGGTGTCTTCCCAGATCACATGACTGGTTAAATATTCAACAACATGCCTGACATGGGAATGATTTCTCTGAGCTAGGAATGCTGCTTTCCCCTTTTATATTACTGATAAGGATCAGGACCTGCAGAATTGGACGACTCTGCAGTTGATGTGATGTTAAAGCTGAGTTTTCCATCTGTGAACTCTCTCTCTCTGTGAAACAAGTTTTCCCTATCATTACTACAACTCCCCACACCAGCTCTCCCTTCAGCTCTCCTGAATGCCTAAATTTGGACTAATGCAAAGACCTCAGTAATGTGCTTTTCTCTCACTTGTTTCTGAAAGTAAATTGGAGCCATTTTGAATAAACGTATACACCTTACCAGCAGAACTCATGCCTACTCTGTCATTTACGATTTGTAACCTCTGGGAAATTTGTTACCATCTTCGATGACCGTTATAATGCTCTGCCCACTTCTCTGGAGCCAGGATAAGTCAATTCTAACAATTACCAATAGATTGTATCTGAACAGAATATCCCCACAACAGTAGGCGCTCTGACACTCAGTGCGCATCATTTAAGTTCTTTTTCTTAAAGCCCCTCATGTGTCTGGCAATCTAGCAATACAGTTGAAGATATTTTATACAGTAACCTTTCAGTCTCAATTGCCAGTTCCAGTCCATGAAGCAGCCAGTAACATGCCATAGTGACTTGAATTCTAACAGCAGCATTGCCTTGGCAGAAGAAATTTAGGAGAATGAAGCTGTCTTCTCTGGACTATCTAAACATGAAACACTTCAAATGAACAAAAATCTTAAAGAGATCAATATGGTAGACACAGCAAGGATGTGTGCCCTGGCTGGTGTGTCTGGAATGAAATCAGCACTAACTGTGGTATCTTTACCCAGCATCCCCTTTAGCTGCATACATGTTTAAGATTTATTTGCTGCTCTAATTCCACTCTCTTGATCACTCCCCTTTGTAACTTCTGTAATGTTGGCAGCCGTGCAAATTGATAACCTTTGATTTGATCCATCCCAAAACCTCTCTGTATCTGTGTCTCACTTTTGTTCACTGAGACCCTCATTCAATCTGATCTCTTTACAAACCCTGCCCTGATATTCCCTTCGAGTGCTCAGAATTAAATGTTCACAGAATTGTTAATGCTGAAAGGAGGCTGCTTAACTCATGAGCTCTCCAAAGGTAAGAGGGCTGAGAGGTAAATAAGAGGGGTGTGTGGGGTTGGTGGGATGGGAACTCGGAAGGCAATAGGTAGATGTAGATGGGAGGTAATGATGAGAGGGTGGAGTGGATAATTGGGAAGGAAGATGGACAGGTGGGACAGTTCAAGAGGCCAGTGTCGAGTTGGAGGGTTGGATCTGAGATAAGTTGGGGGGGAGGGGAGATGAGCAAACCTTGATGCCATGTGGTTGAAGGGTCCCAAGGTGGAAGAAAAGGTGTTATTACTCCAGGCTTCGGGTGACTGGGATTTGGCAATGGAGGCAGCCCAGAATCTGCATGTCCTTGGTGGAGTGGGGGAGGGCGTTGAAGTGGTCGTTGAGAGGGTGGTGGAGTTGTTTGGTGCATGTGTTCCAGAAATGTTCTCTGAATCAAGTTGACGTCCTGACTCCCCAATGTAGAGGAGACCACATCGAGAGCAAAGGATAAAATAGGTGAGGTATCTGGACGTGCAGGGAAATCTCTGCTGGATGTGGGAGGATCCTTTGGAGCCGTGGATTGACGTGAGGGGAAGGTGTGGGCACAGGTTTTACGCCTCTTGAACTGGCAAGCAAAGGTGCTGGGAGTGTAGGGTGGGTTGGTGGGGAGCATGGATCTAATGAGGGAGTCGCAGAGGAAATGGTCTTTGTGGAATGCTGAAAAGGGTGGGAAGGGAAATATATCTCTGATGGTGCGGTCTGATCGAAGGTGGTGGAACTGGTGGAATTGGGTTGTATCTGGGTGGAAGGTGAGAACTGGGGGGGGGGGGGGGTTCTATCCTTGTTGCGGTTGGAGGTGTGGGGTTCAAGAGTAGAGGTGCAGGAAGTGGAGGAGATACACTGGAGAGCATTGTTGATCACAGGGGAGGGGAAATTGTGAATCCTTGAAAGAGGAGGCAATTTGGTATGTTCTGGAGTCTTCTGCCAGCTTGCATCAAGTTTCACTGGAACACTGCAGTAAGCTTGAGACAGAGATGTTGGCCAGGGAACAGTCTTGTGTGTTAAAATTGTAGGCAACTGGAAGCTCAGGGTCTGTTTTGCAGCAGGACTTCGATCATCAGCCACCATTTCCGCCACTGCCACTGAGATGCTGCCAGACACAGGTTCTTGTCCCCTCCATTAACAGCGATGCACCCTCCCAGCAAGATCATTCTCCACTCCTTTGTCTTTCCAAATGTTCCTGTCTCTCTTTGCACTCCATCTCAACCTATTATTTACTCTTTATCCCCTATCTCCTGCAGTCCAAAGATATGCAGGTTCAGTAAATTGGCCAAGCTACATTTCCCGTAGTGTTCTGGGATGCATAGTTTAGGTGCATTATTCAGGGGAAATGTAGAGTAATAGGGTCGGGGAATGGGTTTGGGTGGGATAATCGTCGGAGGGTGGGTGTGAGCGTGTTGGGCCGATGGCCCTGTTTCCACACGGGAGCTGGGAAAATTTAGAATTCCTACAATCGGATCTAAGGAAGGGTCACAGGTACCAGAATGACCCTTGGTGTGTGAAGGAGGTGGGAACAGGAAAGAGGGAGTGGCAGCGGAAACCAAATGAAATGTATCAGTTTAGACTGGGAGGGGTTTAATTACACTCTGTACAGGTCGCTAGTCCGGAATTAGAAACTCCTGCTCCAACGTTTGCAGCAAATGGGAAAATGTCTGTGGCCCTCAGGCAATGATAGGTCCTGGGTTATGGCCACCATCTTTATTGGGGGCAAGGTACAGCGAGGTGCATGGACATGTCCTCTTCCTGGATGGGGGCGGGGCGATTTGAAGAGGAGCATTTACACATCAGACACATACCAGGGAAATAATTGTCTTTGATATTCATCTTGCACTGACTGTGAGCTTTGTCTTGTGATTTTTTTTATCAGATATTAATTTAGAATAATTGAGACCGGGATCTCAAATGTATGTTTCTACAGTCAGCGGAGTCATCAGGATCAGAATATCATTGGCATTTAACTGTGGAACGAGAAAGGTTTGTCTGTTCTGTCTGTCGAAAAGTAGCTCATATTTTTAGGTAAAAACAATGTCCTGTGGCCCAACATTTCAACTCCCCTCCCACTCAGCAAGGACATGGAGGTCCTTGGCCTCCTTCACCGCCGCTCCCTCACCACCCGACGCCTGTAGGAAGAACGCCTCATCTTCCGCCTTTGAACACTTCAACCCGAAGGCATCAATGTAGACTTCACCAGTTTCCTCATTTCCCCTTCCCCCACCTCACCCCAGTTCCAAACTTCCAGCTCAGCACTGTCCCATGACTTGTCCTACCTGCCTATCTTCCTTTCCACCTATCCACTCCACCCTCCTCTCTGACCCATCACCTTCAGCATCACCCCACTCACCTATTGTAGTCTTTTCGACATTTTCCCCACCCTCACCCTCCTCCCATTTATCTCTCCACCCTGCAGGCACCCTGTCTCTGTTCCTGATGAAGGGCTTTTGCCCAAAACGTCGATTTTACTGCTCCTCGGATGCTGCCTGAACTACTGTGCTTTTCCAGAACTACCCTATTCCAGACTCTCATATTTTTGTCAAGCAAATAGCAGAAAGATGTACAAATTCATGGTTGGATCACCCTTGGGGTATGTGCTCTGTTCTGGGCCGTGCAGCCCGGGAAGGAGATATTGGTCTGAGAGGGAACATAGATTTATCCAAACTACACCTCGACTCTTTGCAGGAACTGTCATGTTTAGATCCAGTCAACCACTTCATGACTTTCACCTGTGAACTCCTTACTTTCAATTCCCTCTAAATTTCCCATAAAATTTCTTATGGACTCATATTCCAGTAACTTTTCAGGTGGAATTTTACAGATTCTGACAATTATCTGTTCATCCAGAAATGGCTGAAGGCCATGTTGACGCTGAGTGCTGCTTGGCTCAATGAGAATGTTTTGGAGTTGGGTGAAAACTTAGGGAGATGAGTCAGGGAGACGGTGACGCTGAAACTCAGTTTTAGTTCAGGCCATTCAGAATTTCGCATGATCCCAATGGGAACAGCCAATTTGTAAGCGACACTGCGGAGTATTTGTTAACAGTTTTTAAAGTAAAATATATCAGCTTAATTAAAGATTGGGGCTATTGATTACAATGGACATGTTTGAAGTGAAAGAAGGTTGAAAGCTCTTTTAAATTCTCTTAATGGGAGTAACTAGCTGAATCTAGAGAGACATTGAGACAGGAACCCTCAGACCCGTGCCGGGCTCCTCTTGTACAATGTGGGAAATAAGGGACGCTTCTAGTGTCCCTGACGGCAATGTGTGTAGGAAGTGTGTTCATCTGCACTACTGGGAAACTGCTTTTCAGACCTGGAGCTGTGAGTGGACTCACTGTGGACCATCTATGATACTGAGAATATTATGGACAGCACTGCAGGTGAGGGTTACACAGACACAAAGGGAATGGGTGATCATCCCATCAAGTTAAAGGCTCAGCAAGGGAGTGCAGAAGTCCCCAATGATCATACCCATCTCAAACAGATACTGTATACCGGTTGGAATTCTGTTGGGGGTGAATGGGTGGGGTGGTCTCTCGGGGAAATCAGCAACAGCCAGGGTCATAACACCACAGATAGCTCTGCTGCACCGAACAGGAGGAAAGACAGTTGCAGGGCTATAGTGACATGGGATCAATGGTCAGAGTAAGGGCAGGTACTTCAATGGCCACAGACATGAATCAAGGATGGCATGTTACCTCCCTGGTGCTAGGATCTGTAATAGCATGGAGTGGCTACAGTGTGTTCTGCAGCTGGAGGGTAAATAACCAATGGTTTTGGAACACACAGATACCAACGACATCGCGAAACAAAGAGATGAGGGCCTGAAATATGTATAAAGGAAAATCAGAGGTATATTAAAATGAAAAGTAATAATGTCAGACTTCCACCCAGTGCCACGTGCTAGTGAGAGCAGGAACAAGAGGATAGATCAGCTGGATGTGTGGCTGGAGAAATGGTGTACCAGAGAAGGGTTTAGATTTTCCAGGCACTGCGACCATTTCTGAGCTAGGTGAGACTTGTACCAGCCTGACTGGTTACCCCTGGGCAGGGCTGGGAGAAATCTCTTGGTGGGGTGATTGCCAGTTCCATTGGTGAGATTGTGACTAGTCTGGCAGAGGGTTGGGAACTAAAGAGTGGCTTAGATGGGCCAGATTCACGTCAAGGAATCGGAGATAGAGTATTCGTGATGCAGGCAACAGCTCAGAAAGACAAAGGAAAGGAGAATTAAATGAGGATTGAGTCCTCTTCATCCATCAGTCCTGCCATCCCAGGGGTGAGAGTCAACAAGATATGAAGCCTTGTAAATGTCTATGACTCTAAGTGCCTCAGCAAAATCGTGGAAATCTGCAATAAAAACAAAAAAAAAAATTGCTGGAGATCCTCAGCAGGTCTGGCAGCATCTGAAATGGTGACAGTTGCAGGAAACATTGCAGTTTTGAAGACGTTGTATAATGCCATCCCACAACGTCCACTACTCCAGGCAAAATGTCCTCAGCCCCTCCTAATGGTTCACATGTTTCAATACTGGCAGCACCCTTATAAATCTTTTCTGAACTTTTTCAGGTTTCCCAACATCTTTCCTACAGCAGGGAGACTAGAATGAAAAGCAGTCTGGGCATTCCAAAAGTGACTGAGCCGATAAACTGTACAACCGAACCATGATCTCCCAACTCCTATACTCAATGCACTGCCCAATAACAGCTAGCATAGAAAACAGCACCTTCACCGACCTGTCTACCTTCAGCCCCACTTTCAAGGAACTATCAAACCACTCTGCACAGTGTATTTGTTCGTCAACACTTCCCAGGAACTTGTTATTATGGTGCTGAGTACTATCTTCCTGAAATCAGGGAGACTAGAATTGAATGTAGTATTCTAAAACTGGCCTCACCAATGCCCTGTACAGCCACAACGTGACCTTCTAACTCTTATACTCAGTGACAGAATCCATACAGTGTGGAAGCAGCCCATTCAGCCCATGAGACCTTACCAAACATCGGAATAGCATCCCACCTGAACCATGTAACCCAGCATTACCCCCAGTTAATCCACCTAACCTGCACGTCTTTGGATTTTTTGAGGAAACCAGAGCGCCCAGAGGATGCCCGTGCAAACACACAGTGGGAGAATGTGCAAACACGACAGAATGGAATCGAGCCCAGGTCCCTTTATTGATGAGTGCACAGACCAATAAAGGTCAGCGTCCCAAATGCAGTCTTCAGCACCCACTCTCCCTGAAACTCGACTTTCCAGGAACTATGCAATTCTGAGCTCTTCAGAGGGATTGAAAGTGAGGAGGAGAAAACAGGAACAGGGTTGAGTTGTAGATCTATAAAATAACTCTCTGTTCCCCCCTCTCTGTTTCCCTCCCGATCTGTTCCACCCCCCGTTCTCTGATTCTCCCCTGCCTCTGCCTGTCCTCCCCTGCCCCCATCTCTGTTCTCACCTGTGCGACCACTCTCAATCCCCGCATCCTCTCTTTCCCCCCACCCTCAGCCCACCCTCTCTGCCGACTCTCCCCTCCCTCTCACCTAGTTCTGTATAACCCAACCACAGGGAAAGGACCTTGTCTATTTGCCCTACCCATGACCGGCTGATTTTATAAATCTCTATCAGGTCACCCCTCAGCCTCCGACGCTGCAGGGAAAACACCCTATCCAACGCTGGCAGCATCCTTGTAATTCTTTTCTGACCCCTTTCAAGTTTGAGAACATCCTTCCGATAAGAAGGAGACCAGAATTGCTGGAATATTTCAAAAATTGTCTAATCAATGTCCTGTACAGCCACAATATGACATCTCAACACCTATACTACATTCTCTGACCAATAAAGGAAAGCATACCAACTGCCGCCTTCACTATCCTATCCACCTGTGACTCTACTTTCGAGGAACTATGAACCTGCACTCCAAGGTCTCTTTGTTTCGCAGCACTCCCCAAGAACTTGCTATTAACTGTAAAAGTCCTGCTAAGGTTTGCTTTCCTAAAATGCAGTATCTCACATTTTTGTAAACTGAACGCCTCAGCCCATTCGCCCATCTGATCCAGATCCCGTTGTACTCTGAGGTAATCTTTTTCACTGTCCACTACACTTCCAATTTTGGTGTCATCTGCAAACATACTAAGAATGCATCTTATGTTCTCATCCAAACCATTGATATAAATGGCAAACAGTAGTGGATTCAGCACCGATCTTTGTGACATTCCTTTGGTCACAGGCCTCCAGCCTGAAAAGCATCACTCTACCACCACTCTCTGTCTTCGACCTTTGAACCAGTTCTATATTCAAATGGCTAGTTCTCCCAGTATTCCATGAGATCTATCCTTGCGACCCAATCTCCCATGAGGAACCTTGTCGAACGCCTTACTGAAGTCCATGAAGATCATGTTCACCGCTCTGCCCTCATCAATCCGCTTTGTTACTTCTTCAGTAAACTCAGTCCAGTTCATGAGACATGATTTCCCACGCACAAGGCTGTTATTGATATCCAGGACTTAACTCTGTACATTGGGGTCTGTGTCGCCCAGTTATAGGAGGTAATATTCTGGATAACGTTCACGTACACCAGCTTTGTGTTTGTGACTGTGTATTGAATCTTGTTAATAACACCAACACAGGTGAGTTCCTTTTGAAAGGCAGTCCCTATATCCCTACCCCCTCCCACCTGCTCTGTCTCCTCAATCCCCACCGTAGACAGTAAGTACGAGGAGCTCATGGAATTTCCATGTGTGAGGTTGAGCAAATCTTCCTTTCTTTCCACTAGCCCACTATGAAATGGTAGTAGTATGCTTTCCTCTGGACCAAGAGGATCGGGTTCAGAGTTTGGTAACAGCGGCTTTGAAGAGGATGATTGGAAAACCTGCCCAAGCCACCAGGCCATACTGTCTCCCAGCTGTCCCTGCCCGAGTCTCCAAACAGAACCTTCCTGTAGTTTCTCTCCTGTCAGACACTCCCATTGCTCAGTTTGTCCATGATCCCCTCCTGCTGCTGCTCTGATCCTGTCCCTCACTGACCTGTCCATCCCCCAGTGTCCTCCACATTCATTCATTGTTTACAATCCCATTATTTCCCATCCTCCAGCCCCAGCCCCTCAACATTATTGGGCAGCAGCTGATAACAATCCTCCAGGCTCCTGTGTGATCGAGAGCATGTTCCATAGGAAGGGAGATCAGTGCACGGGCGCAGTGCTGACTAGTTGTTGGCGTATGTGAAGGGCGGGTCAGTGCCAGGGAGGGAGGCTGTGGATGTGTGGGATTAATCTGTCATTAGCAGCTCCCTTCCTTCTTTCTTCTGAGGACACGACCCAGGGGAATAGCCCTTTGCCTGGTGTCCTGACGAGTGGTCAAAGTATCAATGGGGGAGCATTTTGCAGCAAGTTGTCAGAACTCTTATCAATAGTCAGGATTGTTATGGAAAATGACAAGGATGGGCCTCCAATTAGAGTTCTAATTTGGTTAATTTTAGTTCAACCAGATATGATTTGGCCAGTGTGTGCAGAATGGTTCTCATCAGAGAATGGGGGTTCTGGGAGATGGGGGGAGGATTCACCAACACCCTGGAGGCTCCAAGTCAAACTCATTGATTTGGTTCTTAGTTTGCAGACAGCAGCTCGGAAACTGAATTCAAGGCGAGGAGAGAGATTGTGAGAACTGGGTGTGGAGAAAAGGAGGGATGAGATTGGTTTGGATTTCAGTTAACAAGAGAGAAATTGTGAGACTGAGATTTAAAGCTTTGGGGGAACAAGGAAACTACAATTTAATACTATCATTGTCTTATAAAGTTCCATCCTGTATTAACAATGGTGACTTGTTTTCTCTGTTGTAGGGTACAGAAAGGGTGGATTTGCGGATGAGAAATTCAAATTGAATTTCATGTTCAGATCTGATAGTTACTTGATCCGTGCCGATCTGAATATCATTGGCCTTTTCATCTGGAAGGAAAGGTGTGTATTCTGTCCGTGGGCGAATATTTCAAATCTCGGTGTGACTGCAAAAGTACTGAGACACAGCCAAGTCCATGTTAACGTGCTTTGAGGCTTTGAATGGAGGCTGGTTGTCAGTGTTATCTCCGTGGCAACGGCAGTTTAAAAAGTCTAGTTCAATTCAGCACTTTATATTTAAACAACACACCCCTCCCCAACACCTCCGTGGCTCAGTCAAGTACTTGACAGGTGTTTCAGTTTCGGTGGAGTTGTCTGTCAGGATTCTCATGTGGAGGAGCCGGTGATGGAATGGGGTGGACAAAGTTAAAAATCACACGACACTAGGTTATAGTCCAACAGGTTTATTAGGAAGCACTAGCTTTCCAAGCACGATGTAATTTTTAACTTTATCAGGTTCATCTCTATGCTGACAGACTTCTTCAGATAAGTACTTCAACAATTAAATAGGCCATATGTTCCCCACGCAATAGGTTTCCTCGAGCAGTGTAAACTGCTATTCTTGCCCTGGGGATAGCTGCTCATTTGTATACCCAGTCAAAATCCCATCAAGCTTTTTGTTGATCTTTAAAGTTGTTCTAATCTCCTAGTTTCTCCTTGGTCTTTGCCAATTTGTATCCCTTCTGTTTCAATTTGGTAGACTCCCTTATTTCCTTAGACACAAATGGCAGATTACTCCTTTTCCTATAGTCCTTCCTTTTCACTAATATATAATTTTGCTGTGCACTTTGAAAAATTACTGCCTTATCCTGTTATCGTCTACTTTGATTAAGCACAGGATCTTGGGATTGGATTTAATCTTCTAGCTTGCCATCTGTGTTATAAATTCAATCAGACTTCTCACAAGTCTTTTATCAGATTACGACGGGAGGCGATGTTACCTGGGTGTTTTGGTTTTCATTGTCAGAGACCTTGGCTTTTGTAAAAAATATAGAATACATATTCACAACAGAGAATTTTGAATGCTGTGAATGTACTACGCAGTCTAAAACCATAAATCACTGTCTCCCCTCAGTTTAAAATTGCAAAATCATGATCTTCTACACACTTCCTCACTATCTAAGTTTGGAACGCTAATCCACCTGACAATCCTGCATTTTCCGAAAATCTCCTTTAGTGAAGGTGGTGAGTTTTGGATTCAGCTTTGCAGTTATTACCGTAAGAAGATAAGCACTGGGCACAGGAGAGGTAATGCAGCCCTTCGAACCAGCTCCACCATTTAATACGGTGATGATTGAGCTCACCTCGGCCTCAGCTGGATTTTCCCGCCTGCTCTCTCTCACCCTTCATCTCATTGCGAATTAAACATCTGTATCTCTTCATTAAATTTGCGCATTGCCCTGGCATCCACCACACTTTGAATAGGGAATTCCACAGATTCACAGCACATCGAGACAAGTACATTCTTCCTCATGAGAATAGAATAGAGTCCCTGTAGTGCAGAAACAAGGTATTCGTTCATCGATTCCACACCAACGCTAAAATGAGCATCCCATTCAGACCCATTCGTTCCTGTAACCCTGCTTTTGCAATGGCTAATGGTTTAACCTGCAAATGTATAGCAAATAAGTATGGCCAATTCACCTAACCTGCACTTCTTTGGACTGTGGGAGGAAACTGGAGCACCCAGAAGAAACCCACTCAGACATGGGGAGAGCGTGTAAACTCCACCCATTCGCCTATGGCTGGAATCAAACCCAGGTCCCTGAAGCTCTGAGGCAGCAGTGCTATCCACTGAGCCACCTCTGCTACAAATCTACTTTGCCTCATTAACCTCCCCACCCCCACAATTGGTTGAATCTATGTTGCTTATGTCAGAAATCAGGTTATGGAAGCAGATGTCTCAGTAAAACCCAATGACAGCCCATATGTCCTGCGTGTCTGAATGGGGATTCTATACACAACAACATCCAGCCCACACTTTCCAGAGATAGGGCTCCAGTGGCTTCATGGGGACTACAGCTCACACAATCCCTGAGGCAGGGACTACACGTGTGAGGGGAAACCCGGCACTGCACATGTACACATTGTGGGCCGATTTTGGAGCATGTGCTTTGGGGTTACGAGCGGAAAGTATTGCACACTGTGATTGGCTGGAGGAGGAATGCATCTGCTTGTAGTATTGATCTGTCGGTGCGTTAAAGTGTCATCACACCCATGTGGGACCAAGTTCCATCCCCAACTCATTGTAATGCTTGGAATCGACCAAGGGGAAACACAGAAGGATCTGACCCATTCTCCCAGACTGAAGGTTCCTCTTCTGTCAATGATCTGCCACCTCCCTTTCTATTTCCGTCTGTTGCATTCTACTGTTACATTATTGACTTGCAGCAACTGAAGGGAAAGGAAGTTAACCCAGAAAAGGGTGCAGAGTCTAACCAGGGAGGGAATTGGTGGCATGGATCTGTTTATCAGTAACTCCATGAGAATAGGGAGGGTGTACATTAGTGGTAGCAGAGTCAGAACGGTGGGAGAGAGTAAGTGGACTGGAGGATTACAACTTTGGGGGGAGAAAGGGTCAAAAAATATTCTAGAGAAACTAGAATAGTCTGTTCTGAATTTCTATTCTGTGCATATTCCTTTACACAGGGTGCTAGATGGTAAAGATTTGCAGGCTGAAATCTCAAAATCATGTGCAGATTGTGATTAAGTTAACCAGCATTTGAAGAACCAAAGATGGAGAATCACTCAGACAAAACCCTACAACACTCCCCCTCCCAGCATTGTCGGTTTATCTGTGCCAAATGGACTGCGAGTGGTTCAAGATGGCAGTTCATGACCATCTTCTCAAGGGTATCTAGAGATGGGGAATAAATGTTGGCTGAGCCAGTGATGCCCATATCCTGGAAATGGTTCTATATCAACTTACTGAAACCCAGTTGATGTTATGGCAGGATGATGATGGACGCTGAGTGTATCCTCCAGGAGCAGCACCATCACATTACCCCTGCCTACACCCACACAGTAACACAGCAACGTCACTGGAAAAAAAGGCAGAGAAACCCAAGGAGGACTGAGATATAGTTCTTCGAGGTAAAGTCATCAAAGGGGATTGGAATACAGCAGGAACAGGAGACTGAGCTGGATAGTCAGCTGTTTCCCATTGAATGGTGGAGCAGGAACGAAAGGCCGAATGGTCTCCTCCTGCTGCTATCTCCCAGGTATGTATATAGCTATGGAGCCCGGGTAGGAAGGAGTGGGCAGGGCAGGGATTCTCCAGGAGATTGCACCTCCACATCAGTTTTCAGTGAGGGATGGTTTGATGGATGTTATTTAACATTTATCTTTAACACAAAGTTTGTGAATTTGTTTTTTTTTAAAGCAAATGTACAAGTTTATTCCACAATAAATAAAACTAAAAGAATCGAAACTATCTGCTTTTAAAATTTCAAATTCACTTGGGAACAAAATCCTGTCTACTCCTGGACACCACCACTTTCCAGTTACTCAAACTCCAGGGAAATATTCCCTCCCTGTCTGAGCCTTTGGTTTGATTTAACTACTTTTCAGTTCTCATTCTGTGAGTTGTGAAGCATTCTTTTTTCCCCATTTCTCTTATCCAGAAGTGTTATCACACACAGCTGAGCAACCTTCCCAGCACCAACATCATTATTCCATTATTTTGCTTTTTGTTAACATATAATCAACAGCGGTAGCACACCAGTGTCATCAGTTGAATATTTACAAACAAAGCCCATTATGTGCAAAGCAAACCATCACAAGTGACAGAGTGGGAAGGGACTAAATCAAAGTAGATTTGGGGGTGAGGGGGCAGCGGTGGAGATGAAGCACTGTATCCCCTGCGGTGCCCACCTCTATCTCAAGGAACCGAGAGCATTGATATACACCACATGCTCCTTCTCCAAGGACACCCTGCTGCGTCGCCTTTATCCTCAATCGTAGAATAGAATCCCTACAGTGTGTAATTTGTGACTGAAACTTTATTTTCCTGATCCTTGTGAGTGATGCCATCAGCAGAAACAGGTCCTGACCTGTGAGGAATTTCGGTTGGAGTATTTGTATTTACAAATTCATTCTCACCCTCACGTACAGTGTGAAATTGCTGTAAAACAAAAGGAATGGAATGAGTGAGAACCCACAGAAACACAAAGGCAGCGTTTGTACCTGAGCTGAATGAACCTGGCATGAGGAAAACGTGACGACAATCAAAGCTAGTTAGAGTCACACAATCCCTTAGGCACACAAACAGGCTATTCGGTCCATCGAGTCGGCAATGACCTGCTGTCTCACTCTACCCTCATAACCCCACATTAACCATGGCTAACCCAACCCACCAAAATTGTACACGACAGACCATGTTAGCATGGCTAATAGAGCAAACCTGCATATCTGTGGGAGGGTCACAGATTACATCCAAATGCTCAGAATTGTGGATGAAGGCTCACAAATACTTTTGTCTAATGCAAATGCTGTATTTTTCAAAATAAAATCTGGGGGGCACTGCAACCAGAAAGATTTCCAATTATCTCTAGAGGAAGAGAATTCAAAACTCGAGCCACTAACCCAGGGGGTGCAGTGTAAGTTACAGAGATCTGGGAACCATCAGAAATGTGACAGGTTGTGAGTAAGGTGGGGGTGAGACAAGGTCAAAAAGACAGTCTGTCACACGGGGGAAGGAAGGAGAGATTAAATAGCAGAAATGGTAGTCCCTCAAGGCCCCGGGGAATAGAGTTAGGGCTGGGAAAGATACAAGGAAACAAGGTGTGCAGCTGTCAAAGATATAAATTGAGAAAATAGAGTATAATAACGTAGAGGGCAGAGTTCACAGTCTGGTATTTTTGCTCTCATTGGTGAGTACAGAACGCCGTAAAGCTGGGGTAGTTCTCTGATAGCCAACACATACAGGATAGGCCAAGTGGCCTCGACTTGTGCTATAACTCTCTGATAATTTTATTGTGACATTTGGAATTCAGGTCAGATGAGGTTTAACTTCTCAAATTGGACTGGGGTTTAATATTCTGGAGAAATGTCAAATAAATCGCATTGATCCCATTCTGCAGACTTTAGTCCATAGCCCTGCATGTTACAGCATCTCAGTTACATCCATATCCTTTTATTCTAATGTGATGCATGTTACTGCCTCTATCAGCCCATCAGTGAGTTCCTGCTCCCCACCATCTCTGAGGGAAATGAATTCTCCCTTCCTCTTTTTTTTCTGAGAATTAACTTCAATCTAAAACCTTCAGTTCCTGACAGCTCTGTTAATGAATGGCTGTTTCCTTTCCACTTTTCCTGGATTCCTCAGCATTTTATTACTTCAATTAAATCTCAGCACATCTTCCTTGTATACACACCCCACCCCCAGCCTACCCAATCTTTCGTCAGAGCAGAATTTGTCCAATCTGAGTAACAATCTGATCAATCTCATCTGTACCCTCTCTGGTCAGAACACAACAACCCTGGAATGTGGGGACTAGGAGTGAGTGCAGGACTTTAGCCATGGTCAGACTAGTGTTCCTGACATTTCCAGTGTCACCTCCGTGTTCTTGTGGTTGTCGCTGACATAAGAAGTATCCTGGTTTTCCCGCATGGAAATGCATGTGCACTCCATGGGACTGGGATTCCCTGCCATGTGTTTATTGTTAACTAATCCTAAATTAACTTCAGATTTAAACAAGATTATCTGCTACCCACCAATCAACTTCTTTCATTATACTCAAGTCACCTTACTTCTTAAAATCTCTTTAAAATTATTGCTATCTAAACACAACAGAGTTTAATTTGATGAACAATTATTCAGGTGTATTCACTGTTACAATCACTTGAAGACTATCTTTACCTTCAGCTACATCTGGTGAATTGAACACTGATTGTAATTGTATGAATATCAAATGGACTTGGGTTTTATGCTAATTAATCCAGTCTGACATTCTTGTTGATTAATATCTTGCAGGGAACTGTCCTCAGAACTCCAGCTGTGCTTTGACTTCAATCACAACTGGATGTGGATGGACAGAGATCTTAGATCTGTTCTGTTGTTTCCTTTTGCTTTTCTCTGTCTATCACTTGCTGCTTGTGCTGTTTGGAATACAAGTAATCCTCTTTGGTAACTTCATCAGGTTAACAGCTCATTTTTAGGTATTCATGCTGCTGTTACTGGCATGCCCTCCTGAATTCTCACAGTTGATTGAGGATTGATCCTCTGGTTTGATGGTAAGAGGTAGGTTGGGGGATATGCTGGGCCGTGATTCTGCAAATTTTGTTGGCGTACAATTCTACTGCTATTAATGGAAGTAAAGAGCGAAACCCTTACACTGTAGGCCCTATATTCAAGAAGCTATATGCAGTATCATGAACACTGATAGGCCAAGAAATGAAATGAAGGACCATCACTGTACAATGATACAGGATCACAACTGCAGCAAGGGGAGATTAAGAGCCAACTTGACATAGGAGTAGGGAAAGAAGCAGCTGATCAGATTGTCTCCTTCATCGTCACAAAGGGACTCTGTGAGATTATTGTATTGTTGGAGGTGAGGATGGAGGAGGTTGGGGAGATAAAGAGCCCTTCAAAATAAACTAATCTGCCTGAGAGTTATGTGATCGACATGATTGCCATGCATTTAAAAGAAAGCTCATTGAAACTGTTTTTATTCACAAAAGATAACAAAACTGACACTGTTTCCAATCATCATCAGAAAAAAACCCGAGAATACACGGTTCCGAGATGGATGTTAATAGCCCATCAACATTCAAACTCCTGTAATCATTCAGCAAACTTATGCATGATTAATCAGTCCTGATGAACCAGAAAATCACTGTTCACTCTGTGCAGATAAACAGCGATGTGGGGAAGTACTGGCCGAGTGGTATTGTCGTGAGACAGTTAATCGAAAGTCCCAGGTAAAGTTCTGAAGACCTGGGTTCAAAGCCTGCTGCAGCAGATGGGGGAATTTGAATTCAATAAAAAAACCTCTGGAATTTCAGAATCTAATTGTGGCCATTAATCGGTTGTCAGAAAAACCTATCTGGTTCACTAATGCCCTTTCAGGATGGAAGCTGCCATCCTTAACTGGTCTGGCCTACATTGTGACCTCAGACCCACAGTAATGTGGTTGACTCTTACCTGCCCTCTGGGTAATTAGGGATGGGCAGTAAATGCTGCCGGGCCAGCGACACCCTCATCCTGTGAATGAATAAAGGAAAATAAAAGTCTCTACCCAGTGTGAATCTGTACATGTTCAACAATGTTGTGAACATTTCCAAAACTTAGTTCGCTATATACAAAACTTTATGAACATTACAACTGCCAAAATTATTGTTCACTCCTTGGCATGAACAAGAGAAAAAATATCCTTCTCCTGTGGTTATGAGTAAATTCCCTGATGTTTCAGTAGGATGGATGCCTGAGGGAATCCCTCCACCCCACACACAGAGCAGGTGAATAGTTTCTCCCCAGTCTGACTGGTTTGTCCAGTTTCCCGGTGGGATAGGTAAAGAGTTCCCTTCTGGCATTCCCTACATTTCCAGTCTCTCCCTGGTGTGGCTGCACTGGTGTTTTGCCATTTCAGATAAATGCTGGCAGACTCTTACACACACCGTGTAGGTGTGTTACTGCCCAGTCTAAATGCTGCTGTTTTCTGTTGGAAACCTTTTGATAATTTGGTACCAATGATCTGTTAGCGGCTGTGGAACCCCCCGCCCCCCCCCATTCCTGAGGAAGGGTTTACGCCTGAAACATCGATTCTCCTGCTCCTCACATGCTGCCTGACCAGCTGTGCTTTTCCAGCACTACACTTTTTGACACTGATAAACAGAATGGCTGTCAGAGCTGGATGTGGTTTTGCCTGAATCCTTTGACCCAGCCCTTCACAGGATTGGGACAGTTCAAGGCACGTCTCTATGAAATGGGATGGATTTGCAGATTCCAAACAGGCATTATGTAGTAACTCCTTGCACCAGGATATAGATATCATCGCCCTGATGACTGTGGAAGGAACCATTGTTCATTTCCACAATCTGTCAGAAAGCATTTCAGGTATTGGTGTGGCTGTAGATGTTCTGAGATATTTACAATCCTGGGTAGACCATCCTGGAGCAGGTGTTCAGTTCAGTGTACCCTAACTGCCCGCCCCCCAACCAACAACCCAGCATAAAGCAGTAAACTATATCTCCTGCTGTGGAAGGACAGCCTGCATTAGTCTGAGAATGAACACTGAGCAGATTTACCTCAATGATAATTTAAGCCCATGAAGGCAAGTGACCAGAGCAAGTTAAGCAAGTCCAAATAAAATGCATTATACCACAAAAAGAGGCCCATCAAATCCAAGCTGGCTCTCTGTAGCAGAATCCCAAATTCGCATGCCCCATATGTCCCCTACACTCAGCAAGTTCATTTCCCTCAGACCTCTTATCATTGTTTTTAATCAATCATTGATCTTCTCTACTTACATCGCTATAACAGGCAGCATGTTCTGCATATTTCCAGCCAATGCAGTCAGCAGGCACACTTGCTCATCTCCCGCTGTCTCAAAACCTTACATCTATTCTTAATTCTTGTGCCATCTGAATATCATTGACTTTTTCTGTTGGAAGGAAAGGTGTGCATTCCATCTGTGGATGATTATTACAAATGTCGGTGTGACTGGAAAAAGTACTCTGTGGTTTATGGCTTTGAATGGAGGCTGTCTATTGGGATTATCTCCAAGACAATAGCATCTCATGTTTATCCCCCTCCATCCACGCATCAATGAATTTAATATACGCTGTGATGTCAAAGACTTCTTCTGCAACCTCCGTGCTCAGTTTTACAATCAGGACTCCTGCACAACTTCCCAGGACCCCTTTGCCAGCCTCCAACACACTCCATCCACCTGGACACCCCGTGCTGGCCTATTCCCTGGCCTAGATGCCTACATTTCCAACTGCCGCTGAGACATTAACTACCTCAACCTGTCTACCCCCTCCCCCACTCCAAACTCTCACCATCGTGACGCACCGCACTCCACTCCCTCTGCTCCAATTCAAACCTCACCATCAAACCAGCAGATAAAGGGGATGCAGTGGTAGTTTGGCGCACTGACCGCTACACTGCTGAAGTCAGATGCCAACTCGAAGTTACCTCCTCCTTCCGCTCCCTTCACCATGACCCCACCCCTATTACCAAACCGTCATCTCCCAGATCAAACAGAGCCTCATCACCTCAGGAGATCTGCCAACCACAGCTTCCAACCTCATAGTCCGGGAACCTTGCACCGCCCGATTCTAACTCCTTCCCAAGATCCACAAGCCTGACCACTCCAGCCGACCCATTGTCTCATCTCCACCTACCTTCACACTGTCCTATTCCCCCTAGTCCAGGAACTCCCCACGTATGTTCAAGACACCACCCACGACCTCCACCTCCTCCAAGACTTCTTTTTCCCCGGCCCCCAACGCCTCATCTTCACCATGGATATCCAATCCCTCTACACCTCCATCCGCCATGACCAGGGACTCCAAGCCCTCCGTTTCTTCCTCTCCCGATGTCCCCAACAGTACCCTTCCACTGACACTCTCATTCGTTTGGCCGAACTGGTCCTCAACCTTAACACTTTCTCCTTCAAATCCTCCAACTTCCTCTAGACCAAAGGAGTAGCCATGGGCACACGTCTGGGCCCCAGCTATGTCTCTTTGTTTGTTGGCTACGTAGAACAGTCGATCTTCCGTATTTACACCGGCACCACTCCCCACATCTTCCTCCGCTACATTGATGACTGCATTGGCACCACCTCATGCTGCCGTGAGGAGGTTGAGCAATTCATCAACTTCACCAACACATTCCACCCCGACCTTAAATTTACCTGGAACATCTCTGACACCTCCCGCCCCTTCCTGGACCTCTCCATCTCCATTAATGACGATCGACTTGGCACTGACAGTTTTTACAAACCCACTGACTCCCACAGCTACCTGGATTACAACTCTTCCCACACTACCTCCTGCAAAAATGCCATCCCATATTCCCAATTCCTCCCCTGTATCTGCTCCCAGGAGGACCAGTTCCACCACAGAACACACCAGATGGCCTCCCTCTTTAGAGACCGCAATTTCCCTTCCTATGTGGTTAAAGATGCCCTCCAATGCATCTCGTCCTCATCCCGCACCTCCGCCCTCAGAGCCCACCCCTTCAACCGTAACAAGGACAGAAGACCCCGGTGCTCACATTCTACCCTCCTGACTTTCGCATAAACCAAATTATCCACCGACATTTCCGCCACCTCCAAACAGACCCCACCACCAGGGATATATTTCCCTCCCCACCCCTTTCCGCCTTCCGCAAAGACCGTTCCCTCCGTGACTACCTGGCCAGGTCCACGCCCCCCTACAACCCACCCTCCCATCCTGGCACCTTCCCCTGCCACTGCAGGAATTGCAAAACCTGCGACCACACCTCCTCCCTCACCTCCATCCAAGGCCCTAAAGGAGCCTTCCACATCCATCAAAGTTTTACCTGCACATCCACCAATATCATTTATTGTATCCGTTGCTCCCGATGCATTCTCCTCTACATTGGGGAGACTGGACGCCTCCAAACAGAGTGCTATAAGGAACATCTCAGGGGCCCCCAGCACCAATCAACTACACCGCCCTGTGGCCCAACATTTCAACTCCCCCTCCCACTCTGCTGAGGACATGGAGGTCCTGGGCCTCCTTCACCGCCGCTCCCTCACCACCAGACGCCTGGAGGAAGAACGCCTCATTTTCCACCTCTGAACACTTCAACCCCAGGACATCAATGTGGACTTCAACAGTTTCCTCATTTCCCCTTCCCCCACCTCACCCTAGTTCCAAACTTCCAGCTCAGCACTGTCCCCATGTCTTGCCCTAATTGCCTATCTTCTTTTCCAACTATCCACTCCACACCCCGACTTATCACCTTCATCCCCTCCCCCACTCACCCATTGTACTCTATGCTACTTTTTCCCCACCCCCACCCTCCTTTCACTTATCTCTCCACCCTTCAGGCTCTCTGCCTGTATTCCTGATGAAGGGCTTTTGCCCGAAACGTCGATTTTACTGCTCCTCGGATGCTGCCTGAACTGCTCTGCTGTTCCAGCACTGCTAATCCAGATTCCCCCCCAGGCCTTCCCCATCTGGCACCATTCCACGAAATCACAGAATGTGTAGTGCTGCTCGCTTACGATGCCTCTCGTCATTGTGTAAGGTACCAATGATTTATGTGCTCATCCCTCAATTTAGTAAACTGCATTGCCTGCTCACAATCTGATCTCATCAAGACTGGGGAGAGAAAAACAACACAGGTGACAAAAGTGTATGTACCTACATTCTGTCTGCAAGCAAAAAAAGACCCTGAGCTTCCAGGTTCCTGTCACTGCAACATCCCACTGTGTTCCCATGCCTCCATTTCAGTTTGATCTGCTGCAGAGCTCCCGCATAGCACAGAGCAAGTGGGAAGAGCAGAAAGTCATTTCCTGCTGAGAGACCGTGCAATCTTCAATACCCAGTTTCGAGTTCAATCATTTTATACCCTGTGCACCTTCTTTCACGTTCCTGCCCCACCTACACATACCATTCGTTCCAAAGGCGGATCGTTTGGCTCGAAAATCTATCCCAGGATGCACTAGACCTGCTGATTTTGTTCAGATATTTCTGCTTTTTCTTTGGATAACTTTATTCAGTTCTGATCGCCAGCCTTCAGGAAACGTGTGTTTGCACGGGATGGTGGTCAGAGGAGATTTACCAAGGTAGTATCTGAGCTCGACCATTCCCCCTGCGAAGATGGCTGCAGGTGCTGGAGCTCAGAGTCGAGAGTGTAGTGCTGGAAAAGCACAGCATGTCAGACAGTATCTGAGGAGCAGCGGAATCGATGCTTCGGGTGCAAGCTACCGCCATTCCATTACCAGCCGATGCCTGGAGGAAGAACTTCTCATATTCCACCTTAGGACTCTGCAACTACACGGGATAAATGTGTATTTCAACAGCTTCGTCATTTCACATACCCCTACATTGTCCCAGTGCAAAGCCTCCAACTAGGCTATGCTCTCTGTACACGGCCATCAATCCTACCCCCCCCCCGCCCCGAACTATCACATTCTCCATCACCTTCATCCACCTGTCGCTTTCCCAGCTACCTGACAACCAATCCTATTCCCCTCCCTCAACCCCGACTCAAAAGTCTCATTCCTGATTAAGGGGTTATGCCCGAAACATCGATTCTCTTGCGCATCGGATGCTGCCTGACTTGTGCTTTGAAAGCACTACACTCTCGCCACTGCAAAGATAGATGAGCTAGACTGGGGCTCTTCATCTGAGAGTGGAGAAAGCTGAGAGAGAAATTGATTAACGTGCACAGAAAGGCGATAGACATTAGTGACAGGAACAAACTTCTTATGGGAAGGGTTAATAACCAGGGATATAAATGAAACGCTAGAGAGAGGATGTTCAGGGAATATTTAGGAAGAATGTTCACATCCTGAGAGTGTTGTTTGTCTGGAAGTCACTTTTGAACGTGTGGTAAAGCTAAGAGTCATCAAAACACTTCAGGTGTATTTAGCCGAACATTTGAGGAGCTAGCGCATGCATGGATAAGGACCAAGTACTGGAAACTGGGGCGAGGATAAACAGATGTTTGATGAAAGACTTGAACACCAGAACTCTGGGTGCAGTAAAATGGAGGCTAGTACAGCTCTGTGGCACAGTGAAAGACGTGTTGGACTTCTACTGCATTTTTAAGATTGGGATTCAAAGTTTGTGGGTTTGAGTCCCACCAGAATCGGAGTTTAGTTCAGATTTCAGCTGAATCAATGATTGTTCTGCTGATTCATCATCAGTTCCCATCGTCTGGACTTCTCCTCCCTGCTACTGGCCAGAGAAGATTCCTCACTTTCTGGATGGTGAGTTTTGAGGGAATCATATCACTTGAAACAAGATCAGCCCAGAATCGGCTTCGCATTCACAAAACCCACTGCAGAAGCCCACTGTCTCGAAACACATTTCCCTCCCACAGTTGCAGAGGTTTTCGGTTTATTCAGTGTCTTTTTTCCCTTTGGGCGACAGGTTGATGTGGATGGGCTGGTAAAAGACATTGACGTGTTCGGTCAGCCATGATGATAACAAATGGCAGGGTAGCGCTGGCGAGCGAAATGGCCCCCTCCTGTTCCTCTGTGTCTGTGCTGTTTCTGACAGAGGGTTTTAAACAATAACATGATGAGGACCCTGTGAATCTACACCATGGAATACCAAGGTCCTCCCCTTTAACCCACTGCTCTTACAGCTGGAATACACAGCTCTTGTTGTAGCTTTAGATCAGACAGTGGACGATTCTCCCAGGCGATCTGTCAGACTGCATGATCCTTCACACAGGTTTCCAACTGGGCACATGAAGCAAACGGCCGTGCAGGTATTGGGGATTCAGGGACAGATTTCCCCTTTGCCTGGCTAGAGTTCTAGCCATGGTAATAATCATGAATTTGGGAAATTCAGTATCTTACTCTGGATTCTTATCATTTTATAATTTAAACTGAAATTCAATTTACTCTTGCATGACATTCTGAGATCTTCAGTATTCATGAAAACTGTGCATCATGTCCTTGGATGGAGCCATGATGAAGATTGATGATGAGCGCATTACGTTTCATGTTGTCTGTAGGACCTTGCAGAAGGATGTTAGTGAAGTGTCGTTGAATCGAATCCTGCGCCAAATTGAAGCCGACCGAATGAGAATCCCTGTGACAGCGACAATATAACATTGTCTGTAAACAACGCAGCGATAGACAGAAATCCAGTTTTCAATCGAGTCTATTTTGCGCATCATTTTTCTGTGTCCCATTTCTGAACCTGATGCTCGAAAAGTCACAGGTCCATATCAGTTCCTCCTCTTCTGCCTAAACTTCAACTTCAGAACCACAGCAAAATTAGAACATGCGTGTCTAAGGTCCCAGAGGTACGAGTAGGGCATGTTATCGGCTTGTTGCCGGCGGCTCCAGTGGAGCAACTGATCAGTGCTTGGTACTAAACAGCGTGTTAAAATGCCGCAGTTGTAATTTCAATCCTTATCTAAAGCTGGTTTTACTGACGTTGATCAGGAATTATTGGAGCATCAGACTGAAGCGTAGTTGAAGAATAATGTCGAATAAAGCAGCATCTAATCTAAAACTCCAGTTTCTGATTTGTGGGATTATTCTGTCTTTGGGAAAGGTATCAATTATTAACTGTAAAACTGCACATATTCCCCAGGTAACTATTCCATCTGTGGATCGAGAAACAGACGTGATATTTTAGCTTGATGACCTTTTTCAAATCTCTGACACTGCACTGGATTACATTCTTGAAAAGGCTGTTCAACTCGTTTCATATCATCCTGTTTGCTGCAAACTCACACAGCTCATTAAACCGTTCGAAAGGAATTAGATTTATCTCTTTGGGTAGACTGAATGTTGTTAGTGAATCTGGTAAAGTCATGACAAATATTTTTGCTGCTGTGCAGAACAGAGAGTTCGAACAGGAATAAGGACAAGTCTTGTCGCTGGATTTTTCATGAGGAGATCAGTGAGTATTAAATGGACTCAGTCCCGTTCCTGGTCATTGTGACCAAATGTTCAAGGCAACAGATGGCTTGACATCGACAGGTCCGTTCCTACTCACTAGAGTAATAATTGTATTACAGATCACATGAGTGGTGGAGATGATGATGCTTATGGCAACCTGAGAGAGTGTGGTAATTAATCCCACGTTGTTAGTCTCACTCTATACCATAAACCAGTTAGCCAGCGGACTGAGCTACCCGGCTTCCTTTTAATGCAAAGCTAAAACAAGCAGCTCAGTACATTCACACTTTGTAATAGTTCACGTCGAACCAGCTGCTGCACCTTTCAACACCACCAGCTCTTCTTATACATAACATGTTCAGTTGCAGGTGTTATGCAATTCCTTTCCGATGAACGCTAAACAATTCGTGAGTGTGTCACCTTTGCCTCCCCATCCAGGCAGCCCAGAATCCCTGCCCCGGTTAAATTCGCTCCTTGTGTGTCTGCATGTGGCCTTTCAAATATGCTGGAATCATCTTCTAAAATGTTTTTTTCTTTCTGAAAAATCATCACCGATTTCAAAAATTCAGGATAAAGAGTACCTGCTGCAAACGTCTTTGTCGTTCCTCGCTGGTTTTGAAGCTCTAACCTCAAGTTATACACTCACCTGAACGGGGTAATTTCCCTCTTATTTGCCCTTACCAACCTCACATCCGCTAGAAAACCTGCATTAGGACACAACTCAGTCATTCCTGATTTATGTCGCATGAATCTTCATCTATTCCACTATCCCATTAAACCCCTTTCTTTTCTTTTCTCGTGTCTTTATCTCCCAGTAAATCTCATTCCCGTCGTCTCTAACGATATTGTATCAAGGGAACTCTGACCGTATCCTTCTTAACCAAATTGAACCCCCCCAAACCCCGTGTATTTCATCATGTCTTTATATCCCAGTAAATTTCGTTCTGAGAAATGATGTTTGGTCTATTTCAACTCATTAAAACTTACCACTTTGCAATGCAATCTCATTAATGGTACAGGAAAGATGAGGGCTATTTCACTTACAGCTGAATTGTTGTCTGTAGCAACATTGGGTCAAATTGCAGTCACATAGGTGACTGCTGTTCTTATTTTCATTTCTTCTCAGCGTGTTCTGAAGTAACACAGTGAGAAATCAATTTATATTTTAGACACAAGTAAGGGGGCATGTTAAATCTGAGGTTATGAGAATAGGGCAGTTTTGATTAACATAGACCAGAGATTGTTCAAATCCCAGGCACATCAGATTGATAGAGAGTGATGTTGAGTGAAATAGACTGTCTTAGCAAATCCCGGTGTTATGAAGTTGTGGGTTTAACGTACGTTTAATGGTGCTGAAATGTCTGGCTGGCACAAGGAGTCCAGAACAAGGCAACAAAATAATATTTGCTCGAAACAACTAAGAACTGTGTTACATGGATACAAAAAACAAATTCGAATTTGGACAATCAGTTTAAATTATGCCCTAATTAGGTTTGAATTTGGTATTTTTACAATGTTAAAACCAATGAAACGATCCAACGTTGTGTGGGACAAATATCGGACATTTTGAACAATTACCCAGAGCGGCAAAGAATAGCAAAGAGAGCAGCTAAAAGACCAACAGATGTAGGATGTTAGTAAAATCTCTAAGAGGTGCCTATCTGGAGAAATAGATTGCATAGAAAAAAAGCATCAACACCGACCTGGAGAAAAAATCTACAGAGGAAGATACAAAGACAAGATTCGACAACTAGCAAGTTTTTAAACTTTGAATGGTTTTGTAAAAGTTATTGGGGTTGAGGTTGGGGAAGGTATTGTAGAGCATATGGTTTAGAGAAAGGAGTTGATTGTTCTCTGTCAGTAAAAAACAATAAAGTTGTTATTTTTAACTTTAAGTAGTGATTATTGTGTTAGTTCTTTGCCTGTTGAATTTTAACAGAAGACAGCACGGGGTGAATCATTTCTGTCTTGTTGGTTTACATTAGCAGAGGAGGTTTACCCCGTCACGTAACACCAGTTCCTGTGGTTGCTTTATTGTTTCGCTCATTTGTGCATTTTGCCTCATTAACGATTTTGAAATTGTCCCCTCTACACAAAGGTTCCGTTTATTTGTACCATTGTACAAATGGAACAGGGGGTCTCGGCGACAGGGCTCCCTACAATAACATTCGACGCTGATTCAGTCTATCTATCCTGATATTGATCCATGGAAACAGCACTGTGCACTCTCCTCCAGTCTGGAAAACGATCCCTACACAGATAATGTTGCATTCCGCTCTCAAGGGGCTTTTCATTCCATCACTTTTAATTCCTCACACAATCCGTTTCAACAGGTTTTGTCACTTAGTCATTCCTTTGTTTGTGCTCAAATCCTGTGAGCAGAGGGTCACAGTTGGAGCGTACTGAGCCCATAACTCTGAGGGCTGACCATACTCTGACAACTGTACACTGCTGTTCATCATTCCACTAACAGCAGGTAGATGTGTTCTGCAAATTTTCACCCCTGTTTTAAGAAGCAAGACAATCAGTTCCTGGTTCCATCTTTTGTTGTCACACAGACTAAGATTGTAAATGCTGGGAACATGCACTGGTCGGGACTGTTTGCTCTAGCACATCCATTTTCTCCCCAGGAGGTGGTAAGATGATGGTCTGAATCGCCTTTTTCTGTTCCCTGTCACTCTGGGATGATGTGAGCTGTGAAATCTACTCTCTGAGCTGGGGGTAACGTGATAAAGCTTATACACATCAGGTGCAATGTGCCTGAGCGATAGGACTCGCTGCAGTAACATTCCATGCTGATTCAGACAGCATAGTCGTCCTGTGAATTAGAGAAGGACACAGAAACTCTTCCCAATGACTGAGAGAGATTCTCTCTTTCCCTGCAGTTCAACACATTCCTATTTATCTCAGATGGCGTTATTTGTTCAAGGTTCCCAAAAGGATATGAGGTCCTGTGAATGCGTGATCTCCATTTTGTTCCACTTTCCAGAATTTCCATAACTCCCACTCCCACTCGCCCCCTCCCGCGCTCCACAAGCCCGTGTTTGATAGGAAGCTGAAGAGCGGACTCACATTGCTCTCCCACGACACTGATTGCCAAGAAAAGATTAGTTCATCCAGCTGCCACTGGTGGGGGCCCACTTGCGGGTAAAGTGGCTCGCACTGTCTCTGGGGAATCTGAATTTAGAATGGCAAGGAACTGTTATTAAAACTCAAGTACTGCCTTCACTCCGAAGCAACAGAATTGTTTTTTTTTAAACAAGCAAATTCACCTGATTTATGGATCATGCTTCTGTTGCGGGTCTGGCTTGTTGGTCTTGGCTGTGATATCACCTCGGGTGGGTGATGTAAGTGCGAGAAGTTAAACTTGAGCCCTGGAGTTTTGCATCCAGTTCCATGTTTGACTCAGAAAGTATAATTTTGATGAGCTCGAGGTCAGATCAAGGTACCAAAGCTTAAAGACACACAACAGCCGTTTCTTGTAGGCCGTTACTCGGCGGAGAAATGGATTCTCTAGCTTCAAATGATGATGATCCTGCTAATGTGGATTTTGCCGAGTGCACGTGCTGTGCGGAGTAACTGAAAGCCTTAATCTGTTCAAAGTTTTGTTTTTCTCATGGTGTGATCTGCATGCCTTTGATTCCTATGATCTGCCTTTACTAATCGCAAACAAAGGTTTTTACTGTACTCAGGTTCATGTGACAATCAATCAATCAAATAGCGTCAATCAGTCGAACCACACAGACATTTCCTCGTCGCACAGAAACCCACCAACACTCGCAAACAAAATCTAACAAACCTAAAAGACCCGGTACAACCCATGGACAAAACTAACGTAATCTACAAAATTCAATGCAAGGACTGCCACAAACACTACGTAGGACAAACAGGAAGAAAGTTAGCCACCAGGATACATGACACCAGCTGGCCACAAAAAGACACGATCCTCTCTCCCTCGTAGCCCTACACACGGATGAAAAAAAAACACAATTTCGACTGGGACAGCACATCTATCCTGGGACAGGCTAAGCAAAGACATGCCAGAGAGTTCCTCGAGGCCTGGCACTCCAACCACAACGCCATCAACAAATGCATAGATCTAGATACCACGTATCAACCACTCAGAAAAGGAACAGGAAATGAAATCACCACAAATCCCAGGAACGCAATCCAGGACAAACATATAAATAGAAAGCAGGAGACAACAGCTTCGCTTCATTTGGAGGTCGCCACTGATGATATTACCTAGCCAGGTAATGAAAGGTCTGGATATCAGACCTACAGCTCAGCGAGCAAACGAACACGCTACATTTCTTTATTGTTTGATGCCAGCACAGCGAAGGCGGGCTGCATGGCCTCACTTTGCACTGTGACATGTTTTGGGATTCTGAGTAAAATCACAGTTAAACCAACTGAATGTGAGAAGTTACTCACAGGTTATATTGTCACAGCCAAAATACATCTGTGCCACAGAGTATCACACAGTAATAGTGAAGACCTTTTGAAATCATCCTCTGTGATTCATGCCACACGCCAGACGAAAAGTTGAAGACTGTGTGAAACTTCTATGGTCAGCGCTAACAGAGCTAACAGGGGGGAGAGTATTCGGCTGATAGTCCTAAAATTAATGGATTGAAAACATCCTCTGCTCGTTGACCATTCCCGCTTTCAGTGTGTGTACTGCCCCTGCCAGTGTTTCTCTATAAAAGAGCTGCATTCCACGTATTGCATGTTGTTTCACTTTCTGCTTCCTTTCTCTTAATGTATCTGAAATGAATATTTCGTACTGATACACCCGGGAAATTTACACAATTGAAAAAACACTCTTGTGAAGTTCTGGAAGCTCTTTTCCTGTTCACTGTCTGTCTGCTCTGATCTGATTCGCAAAATAACTTGCCAGAGCTGGTGCGATATTTCAGTTGCAGAGTGCTCTATGCGCATGACGCCCTGCAGTTATTCCCCACGCTGTTTCACACAGCAGTGTCCTCCCCGTGAAATGAAAAGCCATGAGTGACAATTGGTCAACTTGTTGGAGACCACATTACTATACGGACACAGCTTCACCTTATTATGACATACATCACCAACTATGAATAACCACAGAGATATACAAGCGACAGAGAGTCGCCATGGACTCGATGGGCTGAACACCTTCAGTCGGCGCGTGAGTGACGCCACACGTTGATGCTGCCACTCTTCCTGTCTCTGGGACAGAGTGGCTGATGGTGAAACAACGTCTCATTTTTAACCTATCGTGGGCGTTAGGCAGTCTGCAGCCCCGCAGTTGAGGGCCGTGGGGATGACTCTCAGTGAGTGAGGATTTCACTCGGATTGTCTTCATCTGAGACAGTTGGGGCTCAAGTGTTCACTTCTGTCAGATTGCAGCAAAGAAACCAATGTCACTGCCAATAATAAAGGTCATTTAGAACGTTGGGACAGGTCTCCCTGGAGAGCAGAAGGACGAAAGCTGGCCTTGTTAAATCTTTCCAAGACATGAATGGTTTAGAATGAGGAAATAAGGAAGGGAGAATGCTCGCTACGCATGAAAGGGTCGAGAACGATTCGGCAGAGTTTTAAAGTCATTAATAAAAGAAGAGAAATGTACATGAGGAGAAACGTTTTCACATAGGGATTGGTTAGGGTCTGTAAATCACTGCCTGACATTGACAAAGATGCAGTTTCAATCGAGTTCTTTAAAAACTAATTCGATGTTCATGTTGAAAGTAAAAGTGTGCAGAGTTACAGGGAGAAGGCAAGAGGATGGTACCAAAAGAGAAACACATTTACCTCTGTGGAGAGCCAACACATCTAAGGTGGTTTGTGACACATTTGTGATTCTGAGTGGAATCACAGTTCGACCGACAGAATGTAGGGAGTCAGACCATGGCGATATTGGCAAAGGTGGGACACGTCTTCACAACCGAATCTTAGCTCGCACGTACATGTCACAGGGAGGATGGCGTTGTCTGAAAATCCTGCAGGGCGTCCTGTGGTTTCATCAAGGGCAAGTAGTGTCTCACAAACTTCACTGATTTTTTGAGAATGCGACCAAGCATGTATATGAGGGTAGGGCAGTTGACGTAGTATGCACAGACTTCAGTAAAGACTTTGATAAGGTTCCACATGGTAGGCAATTGGAGAAAATGCAGCGACATGGAATTGAGGGTGATTTTGGAGGTTGGATTAGAAACTGTCTTTCAGAAGGAAGGCAGCGAGTCGTAGTTGATGGAAAATATTCCGCCTGGAGTCCGGTTACTAGTGATGTGCCACAAGGATCTGTTTTGCAACTTCTGCAGTTTGTCATTTGTGTAAATGACTTAGACGCAGGCATAGGTGGATGGATTAGTAAATTTGCAGACGACTCTAAAGTCGGTGGCGTAGTGGATAGTGTGGCAGAATGTTACAGGTTGCAGGGGGATTTGGATAAATAGCAGAATTGGGCTGAGAGGTGGCAAATGGAGTTCAATGCAGCTAAATGGGAGGTGATGCACTTTGGGAAGAATAACAGGAAAGCAGAGTACTGGGTCAATGAAAAGAGTCTTAGTAGTGTGGATGCGCAGAGGGATATTGGAGTCCTTGTACATAGATCCCTGAAAGTTGCCACCCAGGTGGATAGTGCTGTTAAGAAGGCATAAGGTGTGTTAGGTTTCATTTATAGCGGGATTGACTTCCGGAGCCGCAATATAATACTGCAACTACACAAAACACTGGTGCAGCCATACTTGGAATATTGTGTGCAGTTCTGCTGCCCATGTTTCTGGAAGGATGTGGAAGCATTGGAAAAGGTGCAGAGGAGATTTACCAGGATGTTGCCTGGTCTGGAGTGAAGGTCATATGAGGAAAGGTTGAGAAACTTGTACCTGTTCTCATTAGCAAGAAGGCTAAGAGGAGATTTGATGGAGACATAAACGATTATCTGAGGCTTAGATAGTGTAGACAGTGAAAGTCTTTTTTCCAAGGATGATGATATCAGTGTGTACAAGGGATCATAACTACAAATTGAGGGGTGATAGATTTAAGACAGATGTTAGAAGCAGGTTCTTTCTTCAGAGAGTATTTAGGGCGTGGAATGCACTACCTACCAATGTAGTTAACTCACCCAAATTAGGTCGATTTAAACAATCCTCTAGTTAAGCACATGGGTGATTTTGGGATAGTATAGAGTGACGAGCTGAGAATAGTTCACAGCTTGGCAAAACATCAAGTACCAAAGGGCCTGTTCTGCGCTGTATTGTTCTGTGACTATAGTGCTACAAGAGATTTCTACTGTCTTAACCAGAGTGACAGATCTTGTATTTTGGGCTTACGAAATGTCACTCATCTCTACCAAACATGTATGAGGTAGAACCAGGACAATAATATGATGCTGAAACAGGAGGGGAACAGGTAGCTCCATACAAAACCTTCTCACATATTTTCACCTCCAAAATCGAGCACCTTCCACAAAAGCACCTCGATATCCCACCACAACACTTTGCCCCATAATCATGGTATCTGGTTCTGCACCAGGAGTGCAACCGTCTGTTCAGGGGCCCTGAAACACTTGCTAAAGACTAAAATCATCTGACATTGAGAGCCCCACCACATTGCATGTATTTTCTATCGTTTTAACTCTGTTCCTGACTTCCCTTGTTTTTCCTAATAAGCCTGTTCAAAGTTGTTATTACACACACCTGCACAAGCTGTGAATTTAACCCAGGACTCTCAGTACAAGATTCGGGGTATTTTCACTACATCACAAGTACATCATCATCGACTCTAACTTTTCTTGTCCCTTAGCCTGTGAGTCACGCCTAAATCAACTCTGCAATTGGGAGGAAGGAGCAGAACTGGAGGACCGAACAGCGGCCAGTACTCCAAATAGAGTGAATGAGGAGCGGGGCCAACGCATTCTCGGGGAGTGAACGCTTCAAGATTGGTCAGAAAGCAAACTGTCATTCTCACTACATAGTGGAGCATAAATCAATGTGAGATTTTAAGAAATAGTTGGAATGGAAATCTGATAACGTACATGTTTCCAATTGATTTTCACAACTCGAGTAAGAAACTTCTTTTCAAACTCCCAGAACAATTGGTAATTTACATACCTGGCTATTCTGGTTGGGTTGGGCCGAACAGATTGTTTGCATGCTAAACATCTCTATGACTTTAGTTCGAGAGAGCGATTGTTAATGTCAAAGATTTCACCCATGTTTCCGTGCGGATATGAATATTGTCTATAAACTCACCAATAACCTCAGACGCATGCGCAGTTTGGTTTCTATGGACAGCATGCGCAGTGTCACATTGATCATTACAGAGAGAGAGATAGAGAGAGACGTGGAGCTGCTTTTCCGGCAGCGGTTGCGATCTGCTTCAGAGAGCAGCGCCCAGAGACGGTATGTAGGAGTCTCGCTGGGAGAAAGGAGCGGAGAGAATTCACAAATCCCGGAAAAATCGTTAAAAAGACCCTCAATGCCCGGTTTAGGAGGTTGCGGTCTCTGATCAGGGAAGTGGCCCTGGGTCACGGCCGCCATTTGTTTGAGGGAAGAGGGAGCGCGGGCCTCAGGGCCGCCATCTTGAGAAGGTCAAGGTGCAGGAGGGTGGGGCTCCCGGGGTCTATAGAACAATCAGAGGAAAGGGAAGACCCATTGTTGTTGATTAATTCCACGAACACAGCTTCACCGGACAATCCCGCAGGAATATCCTCTCTCAGTCCTGCTGGGATGTTTCACCCAGTCAGAACCAGCAGCTCTCCTCCTCTCTCAGCACCCCTTCTGTCCTTCCTGCAGCATCTGTCCTCTGGAACATTGAGCTTCCTGACCTGTCCCTCCCTGAGCTGTTGTTCTGTAATACCTGTGATATCTCAGTCCCATCTTAGATTCCTTCACTAAAGACTTGAATGCACCTGTTGGATTTTTCTTAACATCAGCAATTGTTTAATACTCACTTACAGGTTTTTAATTACATCTTTTTTGAAGCAATTAATTCACATTCAATCATTTGCAATGGTGGGATTTGAACCTGTGTCCAGAGAACATTCGCTGAGTTTCTGCATAAATTACCTCACAGTAATACCACAGGGCCATCACTTCCCCTGCTGACAGGTTGCTCATCCCAGTGCAATATGAATCAAAACCACTTCTTCCTGCACAATTATTTTATACTGACACCTTCCTGCATTCTGGTGATATCATTCAGCATCTCTCCATCACACTGTGGGTCTAATTGCTGCCTCTGTCAGTGCCTCTCACTCTTGCAGCTACTCCAGGTCCTGAGCCAACAGAATTCTCCATTCCAGAGAGACGAGGCTGCATAGGCCAGGGATGGAGCTTGGGATTTTCCAGATCTCTGTGGGACACAGTGCCATTCCCAGTGTAGCACTCACTGCATCAGATAATTCCCCATTCTGTCGATTTCTCTGTCTCCTGTACATACTCAGGAAGTTCCTGACTCAATAGACTTCCCAACTGCTGGGTGTCTCATCCATCACCTCATTGAAGATGATTAGTCAGCCAGAACTACGAAGGGCAGGGAGATATGGAGCCTTCAATAAATCCTGCAGCGAGGTAAGATCATTCACAGTGTACAGAGAGCAATGAGAGGGCTCCAAACATTGCCTCACAAAACATGACACAGATACAGTGCTGGAGGGGGAGCACGGTACAGACACACACCAGACTCAATCACCACCCCTACTTTAAGTATTATTGTACTCGGACAGCATTGGGAGTGTCACAGTTCTCAATCCAGGCCTGAGTTGTCTTAGTGAGCATCAGTACAACAGAAAGGAAAGCAGGCCTCCGACGAGAGGGTGGGAATGCTGCCTGGGAACTTTCTGTTCTGTGGTACCTCTCCAATGCTCTATCTATGCATGTCTTGTGGATCAGTGACTTTAATCATTCTAACGCCAAAAACAGTTCCTATCTCTGTCTTCTCCTCCCCTCTCACCAATCCCTTCACATATTTGAATTTTGATCCAGTCCAGGCTACCATCCATATCTCTCTAACATGCTTCAGTCTTGACAACATGTCTGTCTGGATAGTCCCTCTTCCAATAACTGAGACGTAGGGTCTGTTTCTGTGCTGCATGACTCTTTGGCTGAACTTGTTCATGCTGCCCAACTTTCCTAAATGTGATAAGTCACGTTTCCCTGCATTTGGCCCATGGCCCTTCAAACCATCTACTCTCCATGTTCCTGCCCAAGTGTCTTTTTCATGGTGTCATTGTACTTGGTTTTAACATTTCCTCTGGCAGTCCATTCCGTCTAAGCACCATCCTCTGTGGAACATGTTGTTCCTCAGCTCCTTCTTTAAATCTTTGCTCTCTCACCTCACATTTATACCCTCTAGTTTTGGACTCACCTATCCTTGGCTGTTCACCTTACTTATGGCCAGCACGCTTTTACAAACCTGTATAAGGTCACCCCGTAGCCTACCTCTGCCTAGGTGAAATATTGATGACAATGTTACAAATATCTCCAACTCATGTACTCAATGCTCTGACCCATGAAGTGTACCAAATGCTGCTTTAACCACGCTGTCCACCTGTGATGCCACTTCCAAGGAACAATGTCACTGCACCCCTTGGTCTTTCTCCATTCGAGCACACTGGCCAGGGCCCGACCATTAACTGTGTTAGTACTCCCTGGTTTGTCTTAACAAAAATCCAACATCTGAATTAAATTTCATCTTTCACTCCTTGGCCTAGTGGCCCCATGGATTAAGACCCCTTTCGATAACTGTAATACCTGCCCACTATCCCACTAATCCTGGTATCCACAAACATACTAACAGGGACTCCTATATTTTCACTCATATCTTTTATGTAAATGATGCACAATAGTTGTCCCAGCACCAGTCTTTATGGAACACCGCTGGTCAGAGGATTCCAATCTGAACAACAACCCTCTAGCACCACCCTCTGCCTCCCACTGTCCTCCCATTTTGTATGCAGATAGCTAGCTGTCCCTGATCCCTTGGGATCCAACCTAAATAACCAATGTATCATGCTCAACCGTTTTCATTCCCTTGCTGAATCGAGAAAGGGTGTCTTCATCTCTCTCCTTGCTCACATAGAGTCATAGAGATGTACAACATGGAAACAGACTTTTCGGTCCAATCTGTCCATGCCGACCAGATATCCCAACCCAATCTAGTCCCACTGGCTATTACCTGGCCTATATCCCTCCTCACCCTTCCTATTCATGTACCCATCCACATCTTCAACAAACGTAGTTAAGTTTATGAGACATGTTTTCCCATTCACAAAGCCATGCTGCCTGTCCGTGCTCAGTCCTTGTCTTTCCAAATGCATGGGTATCGTACCTCTTTGAATGATCTCCAATAACATACCCACCCTCATCGATCTGTTGTTCCCTGGCTTTCCCTTGCATTCTGTATCAAATAATGACACATTATATTTCGAGTCATACAGCATGGAAGCTATTCAGCGTCAACTGAATAAAATCTAAAACTAATCCCATCCCACCTGCCTGTTTCTGGATCATATCCCTTCAAACCTTTCCTATTCCTGTACTAATCCAAATGTCTTTTCAATATTATAATTGACCTGACATTCACCCCTTGTTCGCAAAATTAATTCCACATGCAAACCTCCCATGTGCAACAATTTTCCCCTCATGTCTTTCTTTTTAATGTCTCTCCTCTAAACTTAAAAATGTACACCGTTTTGAAACTCCCCTGTCCACGGTAAAAAATAACTATATCTATCTCCCTCATTATTGTATAAACTTCTATCAGGTCGCCTTTCAACATTCAGACCTCAATGAAAAATTCCAGTCTATCCAGCCGTCCCTTATTACTGAAACCTTCCACACCCAGCAGCAACTTGGTACATCTCATCTGAACACACTCCAGCTCAATAATATCATTCCTGTAACTGGGCGACCAGAACTGGAAACAGTATTCCAGAAGAGGCCCCACCAATGGCCTGTACAATCTAAACGTGACTTCCCAACTCCTATACCCAAAGGACTAAGCAATGAAACCAAGTGTGGCAGCACCTTCATAACCATCCTGTCTCTCCATGTCGCACACTTCGAAGAATTATGTGTCTCTGTTTTACAATACTACTGAAGGTCCTGTCATTTATTAAATAGGTTCTACCCTTGTTTGTTGTACCAATTGTATTACCTCACATTTATTCAGATTGAACTCCATCCAAGGGTTTTCAGCCATTTCACCCATATCCTCAAAATCCCTTTGTAATCTTAGCAAACCTCCTTCACTGTCCGCTATTTCACACTCCAGTCTTTCAGTACATCATGCACATGATGTCAATGGTACAAATATCTTTGATCATCTTGCCGCAATCTCTTTCCCAGCTTGCCAAATGTCCTGAGATACTCTGGATCAGTCTTGGGAATTCATCTACCTTTGAGTTTTACAGCCTGCAGCACCTCCTCTTCTATAATGTGGACTCATTTCAAAACATAGTTATAGAGATGGACAGCATGGAAACAGACCCTTCGTACCAACTCCTGCATGATGTTTCTAGTCCTATTTGCCAGAACTTTGCCAAAATCCCTGTAAACCCTTCCTGTTTATATATCCATCCAGATGCATATTAAATCTGTACCAGCCTCCATTACTTCCTCTGGCAGCTTATTCCATACATGTGCCACCCTCTGTGGGAACCAGCTGTCTCTTCGGTCGCTTTTAACAGTTCCACGCATACTTTTAAAGTTACTCCCTGTAGTTTGGACTCCCCAAGTCGGGAGAAAATGTCTTGACTATTCACGCCCATCATGATTTTAAAAACCGTTATAAGATAACTCCTCCGCCTCCCATGTTCAAGTGAAAATCGACCAGTTAATTAAGTATTTCCTTGTAGCTCAAACCCTCCAACCCTGACAACATCATTACTCATTTTTCTGAACCTTTTCAAGTTCCACAGCATCCTTCTGATGGCACTGAAACCAGAATTGCACACAGTATTCCAGAAGTGCTCTAGCCAAAAACTGTTTAGTTGCCAGAGCTCCTCAGTCTTTATCCACAGTAAGTCGCAAAGTGAAATATTTGTTTCGGGTCTTGTGGTTTCACACACCGTTGGCTTCATTGATCATTATGGATACTGGTTTTTTCGCTCGCTATTCTTTTGCTCTTAACACATGTGTAAACTTTGTTTGGATTCTCCTTAACCTTATCTACCAAAGCTATCTCATGACCCTTTTTGCATTTCTGATTTCCATCCAAAGTGTATTCATGCAGCCCCTGTGATCCTCAGGGAATCCCTTGATCCAGCTGGCTCTACCTGACATGTGCTCTCTTGTTCTTGACCAGAGCTTGACCAGTCAGCCAGTGTTTCCTAATTCTGTCAGCATAGAGCTGCACACAAACGGGACCATGCATTTTATCTCTAATTTAAAATATTCCCACTTGCTCGACTTACCTTTACCTGCAAATAGATTCCCCTTTTAAAAATCATTATGTACAATAACATCAAGACTGGTCTTGCTCAATTTTCTAATATGAACTTGTGGACCAGCCCTGTGATTCACCAAAGCTATTTCTAATCTAATACAATTGTGGTGACTTTCCAAAGTGCTCCCTCAATAACACCTCAGTCCCGTTCCCTACTTTGTTTACCAAGGAGCGAGCAGGTTTAGCCCCATTCTCCAGTTGGGCCGTTTACATAATGACTGGAGTTTCTGGAACGCACATAACATTCTTTCCATCCAAATGTTTAACACTGCAGCAATGCGAGTCCAGGTTTGGAAAGGTTGAAATGCCCTACGATTGCAACTCTCTTATTCTAACAGATATCTGAGATCTCCTGACAGAATGGCTGTTCCATCTCCCACTAACCACCGCTGTAGTACAATTTCAGTACAATCATAGCAAACTGATGAACATTTTTTCTCAGTTCCACTAATATTGTTTAACTGGATAATTCCACGTGAATATTCTCTCTAAATACTGCTGTGATGTTTCCCCCAATCAAACCCATCACCGCTGCTCCTCTTCTGCCTCCCGTTCCATCCTTCCTACAGCATTTATTCCATGGAAAGGCCATTTCAAAACATTCAACTGAATTCCTGAGGCGGCATCTTCCTCTACCAAATCCGTGATGATGCAGCCAAGTTGATCCCTGCCTTTCCAAGTGTTGATACATCCTGTCCCTCAGAATTGTTCCCAATAATGTCCCTCCCCCTGCTGTCAGACTATCTGCTCTGTAATTACCTGGCCTATCCCTGCTGCCCTTCTCGAACAACTGAACCACATTAGCGATCCTCCAGTCATTCTGCACTTCACCTGTGGCCAGAAAGGTATTGAATATATCAACCAGGGCCCCAGCAATCTCCTCCCTTACCTCCCACAATACCCTGGGATGGATCTCATTGAGCCCTGGGGATTCCTCCAACTTTATGCCTGTTAAAACTTTTAATACCTCCTCCTGATTGATCTTTATATGTTCCACAACCTCACCATCTCAACTGAAATCTAAAGCTACAATGCCTTTCTCCTGTGTGAATACAGATGAGAATTATTCATTGAAGACTTCACCTACTTCCTCTGGCTCCATGCACAGATCGTCCCTTTGGTTTCTAACAGGCCTCACTCTTTCACCAGTAATCCTCTGACTCTAACTGTACTGGTAAAATACCTTGTGGCTTTTCCATAACACTGTCTGCCAAGGATATTTCATGACCATTGTTTGATCCTCTTTTCTAAGGACCCCCTTGCCCTCTCTATACTTGTAAAGGGCTTCACCTGTGTTTATTGCACTGTATTTTATTTATCAAACTCACGATATCACTTGATCAGTATTTGCTGAACTTGCTGCCTTTGCCATTCACTCTACAAGGAACACACTGGCCATGGATCCTCACGGTATCACTTTAAAATTCTCCCACTTTGCAAATAAAGCCCCAACTGCAGGCATTTCCTCCCAGTCTCTGTTTGTCAGATCCTGTCTAATGATAGCAGTAATGACAGGAGACTCCACTGTGAAGAGGACAGACAGGAAATTGTGTGTCTGCAGAACCAGGACGGTGTGCTGCCTCGCGGGTAACATTGTCAAGGATGTCTCTGAGCGATTACAGAACATTCTGAAGTTCGAGAGTGAACAGCCAGAGGTCATTGTGCAGATCAGTGCACATGACAGAGGTAGACAAAAGGAATGGGATCCTGTGAAATGAGTATCACGCGTTAGGTAAGAAGTTAAAAAGCTGACCTCAAGGGTAGTGATCTCCAGATTGCCCCCAGTGTCACTCACCAGTGGATAGAGAAATAGAAAGATAGGTCGGATGGATTTGTGGCTGAGGAGCTGGTGTACGGGCAAGGGTTTTCAAATCTTGGATCATTGGGATCTCTTCTGGGTTAGGGGTGTCCTGGACAAGAGGATGGGTTGGACTTGAACCAGAGGGTCACCAGTATCACTGGAGGGAGATTTGGTAGTGTTACTCGGGAATGTATAAACTAGTTAGGCAGGGGTTTGGTACTCTTAATAAGAGAGAGACTTTTGAAAAGTCAGGGGAAAATACATTAGCCATCAGAGCAAGTTTCATATTCAGGATATTCTGGGGCACAGTCAAGGGAGGGAAATGACATTTGGTTTAAAGGGCATTCATTTCAACACACGAGGCCTGACTGGTAAGGCTGACGAGTTCAGAGCATGGATTACTGTGGGGACTGGGATATTATAGCCATAACAGAAACAGGGCTGAGAGAAGGGCAGGACTGGCAGCTCATTGTCCCAGGATACAGAAGCTACAGGCGTGATAGAGGGACAAGTAAGTGAGGAGAGGGAGTTGTCAATTTGATAAGGGAGGACATAAAAACAGTGCTTAGAGAGGACACTCTTAAGGGGTCATAAAATGAGGACATATGGTGAGAAGTTAGAAACAAAGAGGGGATGGTCAGTCCACTAGGATGGTGCTCTAGACCCCCAAAGAGCCAGCGAGTGCTTGAGGAGCAGATGTGTAGAGAGATTGCAGGTACCTATAGAAATAATAGAATAGTGCTGTTTGGAGATTTTAACTTCCATTGTATTGACTGGGACACTCAGAGTGTAAAAGGCCCGTATCGGGTGGAATTTGTTCAATGTGTCCATGAAATTTCCCCAGATCAATATATAGGAGGCCCCATTCTACTCAGGCGGGAGCAACACTGGACCTCCCCTCAGAAACCGAAGTCGGGCAAGTGAATAAAGTGTCAATCGAAGAGCACTTTGGGTCCAGTGACCACAACTGTCTTCGTTTTAACATAGTTATGGAAGAAGATCAGACATCTCCACAGATTAAGGTCTTTAACTGGAGCAGGGCCAGGTTTGGGTCCATTAGGCAGGATCGAGCAGGGGTCGATTGAGTGAATTAAAAATCACACAACACCGGGTTATTTCAAAACACTAGCTTTCAAAGCGCAGGCGATCAACCTGAAAGATAAAATTAACACTAAATTTGTTTGATTTTACATTCCACGACACTAGGACACTGTTGCTCTAAATTCTATGGCTCCACAACCACCTGATGAAGAAGCTGCTCTCTGAAACCTATTGCCTCCAAATAAACCTATTGGATTGGAAGCTGGTGTTGTGTGATTTATAACATTGTACATTCCAGTCCAACACAGGCTGCTCCACATCATGCTCCCATCAACTGGGTGAGTCTGCTTGAAGGAAAAGGAATGACTGACAAATTGTAGACTTCTAAAAGTGTGATATCAAGAATCCAGGGTCAGTGTGTCCCTGTTAGTGTGAAGGGAAAAGGTGGCAGGTTTAGCGATCCCTGGCTCGTGAGGGATATTGATGCTCTGTTCAAGAAAAAAGAAAACGGCATACATTGTCTTCAATGTTTCTGTATCAACGTAACCTCTTCCAGTCCTAATGACAGGATCACTCGCTGGAGAGTCTACAATCCTTTCAGGACCCTGCAGCACTACCGATCTTCAGAAACCAGTGAAAGCCTGTGACTCTCCCAATCCAGTTCTGACAAGACTCACTATTTGTGCGACATCCTCCTGTGGCCAGCACCCACCCTATCATTGTAAGTTCCTCCTGTATCTCTATGCATTTAGTCCATAACCTTCTCCAGCTCTTACACCTCTATTTGTGTAAATGTCACCCTCCCCTACAAACCTTCCCACTTTGACCAAATGAGAGATGGTTACTAATGCTCCCTTATCTGTGAAACTGTCTCCAAACAATATTACCTTCCTTCTGAAAAATCCTTCAGACTCCACACCCTCCATGTCTAAATAATCTGCAAAAGTAAACCTTCCTATATCTATGAACATCTTCAATCACGACTACCCTCCCCCTCTCTGTTTGGTCCTCCAGTCTATACAACCCGCTTTATCTCTGTCATCTGTTCCATTCACCGCACTCTGGGGAAAAAAAAAGCTTCTTGCTCTCCACCCTGTCTGTACATCCAATGATTCTTTGGACCTCAATCAGGTCCCCAGTCAACCTTTGTCTTTCTAATGAAAATAATCCGAATCTATTCAAACTTCCTAAATAACTAGCCCCTTCCATACCAGACAAAATCCTGTTGAACTTCCTCTGCACCCTCTCCAAAGCAAAGAATCCACATCCTTTTGGTAACGTGGTGATCAGAACTGCATGTATTATTCCAAATGTGGTCGAAGCAAAGTCCAATACAACTGTAACATGGCCTGCCAACTCCTTTGCTCAATATCCCATCCACTGAAGGAAATCATGCCGTATGCTGCCTTAACCACTTTACTTACCTTCGTTGTCACCTTCAAGGAACAATGGACTGGAATGCCCAGATCTCTCTGTACGTCAGATTTCACCAAGACTTTTCCATTTACTTTGGTCATCAATTGGATCTTCTGAAATGCATCACCTTGCATTTGCCTAGATTGGGCTCCCCATTTGCCATTTCTCTGCCCATCTCTCCTCTGCTGTATTCTCTGACTGTTCCCTGCATTATCTGCTACTCCACCAACCTTAGTGTCATCTGCGAACTTGCTAATCAGGCAAACTATTCCTTCCTCCAAATAATTTATGTATGTCACAAACAACAGTGGATCCCGCACGGATTCTTGTGGAACAGCATTGGGCACTGGTCTCCATTTTGAGAAATTCATTTTACGATAATCCATGTACATGTCCAAAAGTTAAGTAAATGTCCCTAATGTAACCATCTCTACCACCAACGCTGGCAGTGCATTCCACACACCCACCACTCTGCATAATGCACCTACCTCTGACATCTCCCATAAACCCACCTCCAATTACCTTAATATTATGCCCCATCGTAATAGCCATTTTCACGATGGGAAAATTCTCGGGACACCCACTCTCTGTATGCCTCGCATCATCTCGTGCTCCTCAATCAAGTCAGCTCTTATGCTTTTCATTCCAATGGGAGAAGCCCTGGCTTCCCCAACATTTCTTCATTAGCCCTACCCTCCAATCCAGAAAACATCCTGATAAATCTCTTCTGCGCCCTCTCCAAAGTTTCCACAACTTTCCTATAATGAGGCGACCAGAACATAACACAATATTCCAAGAGTGGACTAACCAGGGGTATATGGAGCTGCAGCCTCACGTCACATGTCTTAAACTCAATCCCCTTGCTAAAGAATGCTAAGACATCACATGCCCTCGTCACACCCTTTCAACATGGCTGGCATATGTGAAAGATCTATGGACGTGGACCCCAAGATTCTTCTCTTACTCCACACTACCGAGAACCCTGCCTTTAACCCAATAGAAGTTCTCAGCAGAAACCTTCAATCTTAAACCTTCCCTATTTTGGTACCTTCCTCCAATCCCCACAAAACCCACAAACTGTGAAACGGCTTCCAGTGCCTACAATCCCCCTTAGCTCTGTAACCTCCTTTATTAGCGAGAACTGTTAAAATTATCGAAGCCAATTTTAGCCACTTCAATATTACTAATAACTACAAAATCGTCCAATTCTGATATTCCTCCCTAACTCTGTAACCTCCACCATCCTACAGAACCCTTCTAGGGAATATTGCAGAAGAAGGAAGAGTTTTATAGTACGGGTCATGATACGATGTCGGAAGGACTGCAGAATCTGGAGGGTGGTTCAAATATAGGAGGGGATAGGGATCTTGCAACACGTTAGAGGGAGCGAGATTCATAGAACCTACAGGATGAGACCGGGAATGGGTTGTGGAACCTGAAGGATATATTAGTCTGAATGACTGATTTATTTTTTATTAGACTTTTAGGCCGATCTTGATGACCTAATTTTGGAGATGTTTACCAGAAAGTCTGTGCACAGCTTCAGATTGCCTGGCTGGGAGATATGAGTTCAGATGTGTATCTATTTCCCCATTCTGTCTGTGTGCCTGATACTGACCTGGTGCTGCTCTGATAGAAAGCACTCTCCGTGCATCTGGTGGTCTCCAGATCTACATGGCTGACCAGAGCTCACCTCATCAAAGCCTTCATTTAGAATGTGCTTTATTTTTTCATTATATTCAAATGGCAGTTTCGTGAGATGCAGGAATTGGGGATTGGGAAAATGAAACCTTTGTCATTGGAAGATGAGAAGCCTTCAAAAATGAGATTACAGCTTTCCAGAGACAGTATACTGTATTCCGATTAGGATGGAAGGAAATGCTGGTGGGTGTAGGGTATGCTGGATGACGAGAGAACTAAGCTTTTGGTTAAGAAAAAGAAGGAACAATTGTCACGTATAAACTCGAGAAATCAAGTGAATCCTCAGACTATAAAGGCTGGAGCAGTGTACTTAAGAGGCTAATCAGGAGGTTAAAAAGGGGACTCGAGATAGCTCTGACAAATAGGGTAAAGGAGTATCCAAAGGGTTTTTATAAATACATAAAGGACAAGAAGGTAAGGAGGGAGAAAATAGGGTCCCTCAAAGATCAGCAAGGCAGCCTTTGTGTGCAGATGCAGGAGATTGGTCCGATACTAAACAAGTGTTATGCATCAGTGTTTACTGTGGCGAAGGAAATGGAAGAGAAAGAATGTGGGGAAATAGATGGTGACAACTTGAAAACATTCATCTTAAAGAGGAGGATGTACTGGATGTCTTGAAACACATAAAAGTGGATAAATCCCCAAGAACAAACACCGACCCATCCAACGAACTCGAGCTATAGCTTTCCCAATCAATATCAGGAAAGTTAAAGTCCCCCATTACAACCACCCTATTACTTTCATTCTTCTCCTGAATCATCCTCCCAATCCTTCCTTCTACTGGCCTCATCTTTACATGTTGCTGTCTATGGCTGAGCAGCATCTCAGGCCCACCCTGACCAACCTTTGAGCCATGTGGATTGCCAGATCATTTCAGAGGGAATTTGAGAGTCAAACCCTTTGCTTTGGATCTGGATTCATATGTAGTCCAGACCAGTAACCTATAACAGTTTTCCTTACTTAAAGGGTATTAAGTAGTCAGAGCAGTATCCCTGCTACCGGGATTAAATTCTGGATTAACAGTCGAGTGAGTTACCCGAGGCCATTGCCTGGCCCACTGACAACTCCCTCATCCATGAGTGCTGATCCCAGTGCACCGTCTTCGTGACCGTGGTTTCATCGTGATACCTTCCTGCACTCTGGTGATAGCTCTCCATGTGATATCTGTCACCGTGAGGGTTTAATTGATGCCAGTGACTGCAGCTTTGCAGTTACTCAAGATCCTGAGCCAACAGATTTCTCCACTCCAGGGAGACGAGGTAGCACAGGCCAGGGACGGAGACTGGGATATTCCAGATCTTTGTGGGGCTCAGTGCCATTCTCCATGTGTAACCCTCACTGCATCAGTCTAATTTCCCATTCTCTCTATTTCTCTGACTCCTGTAGGTAATCAGGATGTTTCTGACTCAGCAGAATTCCCAATTCCTGTTTCGTTCATCACCACACTGAAGATATTTGGTCAGCCAGAGAGAAGGAGAGAGAGAGACCTGGAGCCTTCAGTAAATTCTGCAGATAGGTAAGATCACTCACAGTGAACCGAGCAGTGTGCATGTAAGATATCGAACTTTGGTCCGGAAGACATGACATCGATACAGTGTTGAAGCACGAACATCTGTGCATGATGGTTTCCAGGCTCAATCCCCACCCTCTTGTTTACTTTCATCACTGCTGAACTGAGCCTTACCATGTCAATATGGGAAGTTGACAGTTATCAATCCAGGTCTGTGCTGTCTTAGTGAGAATCAGTACAACAGAGGAGAAAGCAGGCCTCCCCTAAGTAGATGGCATTGAAACCTGGGATCCTTCTGTTCTATATTCCCGCTCTTGCTGTCTCTTGTCGTGTGATAGAGCCATACAGCAAGGAGACATACCTTTCGGTCCAACTCATTTGCGCCAGTGTCTTGAATACTTGTACTTCCCAGAAAATTTCACGTTTCTATAATCTCCACCCTCCCATATTCCCACTGTATATTTCAAATCTACTCCAATGCTGACGACTCTCCCTATATGTAAATTGCTTCAGTTTCGGTAACATGCCCAATCTCAATTATCTCATTCTGCACTCGGTACAATAATGCCTATTTCTGTAGTCTTGAACAATATTTACAGTGCCCCCGTCTCTATTAAATCCTCCAGCCTGGACCAAGATACCCACCTGTCTACCTTCCTCAAGCCCCAGGAGAACATGATATCACTGTAACGTTCTGCAGGCCCAATAACACACCTGCCTCCTGGCCTGCAGCACCACACGATCACAGTAACCTTCTTCCATCCCTACCGCGCTCCTTATCAATATAAACACCTCCAAACACTTTTCAAACAACAACAGCACTCCACATTTCTGTTTGCTCCTCCACTCCCTACATCCCTCTCAGCACCTCAAACACCCTCTCTTTGTGTAATTCTGCAATTTGGGGCAGTCCGGTGACTCAATGGTGAGCAATGGTGCCTCACAGCGCCAGGGACCCAGGTTCGTTGGGTGACTGTCTTTGTGGTGTTTGCACATTCTCCCTGTGTCTGTGTGGGTTTCCTCTGGGTGCTCCGGTTTCATCCCACAGGCCAAAGATGTACAGGACAGGTAAATTGGCCATTCTACGTTGCCCAAAATGTTTGTTGCAATGTCAGAGAGAAGTGGGTTTGGGTGGGTTACTCTTTGGAGAGTTGTTGTGGACTTGTTGGGCTGAAGTACCTGTTCGCATGCTGAAGGGAATCTAATCTAAACTCTCCCTCTGCGTTCCATATTACTGTGCCTAAATATATACATCTATCCATAAACAGCCCCAAACCCTTCAAACCTCCGAGTCTCTGCGAGCTCCCACTGCTCCCTCCTTAACTGTGTAAACGTTTCCAGTCCTGGAACACTGAAAATGTGAACATCCTGCTATCCTCCCCATCTGCGTAATCCTCTCAGGTCCCTGTAAAACCCCCGATCTGTGGAACCAACTCCAATGCTTGTGACTCCCCCGATCAGTTTCTACAAGACTTACTATCTCTTTTACATCCTCCTGTCACTATCACCAGCCCTGTCAATGTTAGCTCCTCCGTTCCCCCATCAATCTAATCATCTCCATAACGTTCTCCAGCTCTTACACCCCGATCTGTGTAAACGTTACACTCCCCTACAACCATCCCTAAAGCAGAAACCTCCTCCAGTGTGTGCAATGCTCCCTATCTGTGTTCGTGTCTCCAGGCTCTATTGCTGTTCCTGTCTCTGTAAGCTCTGACAGATTGTCCAGCTTTCCAGTCCAATTAATTTCCAGAACCTCAGCATCCGACATCAACAAATGTTTTCATTAACTACAGCCTTTCTTATCTCTGTTCGTTCCTCAATTCCATACAACTTCATAATCTCTGTAAATAGCACCATTCCACAAAATACCCCCTGTCTGCGCAAACTACCCCAATCCTATAGTGAGAAGCCTCACTGCCCTTTTGATCACCTGTGGCCCCTTCAGATCTCGATGTATCTTTCCTGACTCCATTGAATACAGCTCATCTCATGTTATAACTCCTCGAAATCATCTGTTTCTCACCATCTCTGTGATATTCTTCAGTTACTGCAATTCTCATTCTTTATCTCCAGATCTTCCAATCCCTCTGGTCGATGTAAGTTTGCTGATCCCTTGCAGCATGTTTAATACCTGCAGCAGCCTCCAACCCTTCAATACACCCTGTTGCTGTAACCTCCTCAAATACTACAACTCACTGTATTTGTAATATCTTCCAGTATCTGCAACCCTGTTGATTTCTGTAACCTCCTCCAAAACAGCACTCCACACCTCTGTGTAATTGATGGGAATGCTGCAAACCTGCCTTCACAGTCCTCAATAACTCTCTGAACTCCTGCTGCCCTACAACCCTCAGTATCTCTGGCTCCTCCAATCCCTACATTTCTCCCAGGCTGTGTGAACTTTTCCAGCCCCTTCAACCCTCCCTATCTCACTCACTCCTGCAACTTCAACTATTGTCCATGTCAGTGTAATTCCCAGCAACAACAATCCTCCCGGTCTTTATAAACTCCTGCAGCTCCAACTACCACCCCTATCAGTGTAATCTCCAGTCTGTCCAACCCTCCCCTTTCTCTATAAATTCCTGTAGCTCCCAATACCATCCAATCTGTCTAATCCACATTGCCTATAACCCTCCCTTTCTCTAAACACTTCTGTAGCTCCAACTAGTACTGTGTAATCTCTAGTCCCTATATTCCTCTTGATCTCTGTAAATCCTTCAGAATTGATAACCCTGTAACTCTCCTTGACATCTTTCAGCTCGACAACCGATCTGATCTCTCACCACCAACAGTGATCTCAAACCACCCGAACTCTGTAACATCCTCCAGTCTCTCCAACCAAGCTTTTCTCTGTTATCTTCTCTGGTAACTGTACTCCCCTTTATCTCCGGTTACAGATCCTTTTTCAGGGAAACAATGTCTCAGTACCGAATCTGTAAGAACAAAAGAATCTTTTGTGTATCAATAAATTTGCCTCATTTAATAAATTTTAACGACTGCAAGTTCAACCTTCTCCACCTCTTCTCATCAATATCCCTCCATTTTGAAGAACAGCCTGGTGAACCTTCTCTGGGCTGCCTCTAATGCAAAGACATTTTCCGTCTATATAGGGGACCAAACCTGTTCACCGTATTGTCAGTGTGGGCTGACTGGAGTCCTCTATATTTATTACAAGGTTCCCCTATTTTTATTCTCCATTCCCTTTGAAATCAATGCCAGCATTCCACTTACCTTCTCTATGACCTGTTGTCCCTGTATTCCACTTTTCTGAGATTTATACACAAGGATTCCCACGTTACTCAGTGGTGGAGCTTTCTGCGGTTGATCTGAAACCAAGAGGTGACAGCGATAATCAGGAAAGTACTGAAATGTATGGTAAAAGATATGCCAGAAATGTTAACTGCACACTTAGAAACCCATGCAATAAGCGCAGTCCATAAGACCATCATGTACAGGGGTAGAATTAGGGCATTCATTCCATCAGGTCTATTCCATTATTCGAATATGGATGAATTGATTCTCAACACCATTCTCCCATTTACTCCCTGTAACCCTTGATCCCCTTACTCCTCAAGAACCGAGCTATCTCGGAGTTAGATACACTGAATCACTGAGCATCCACAGCCCCATGAGGCAGTGAGTTCTACAGGTCCATCACCCTCTGGCTGAATAAATTCCTCCACATCTACATACCAAAGGGTCATTCCTTCACTCTGAAGCAGCGCCCTTCGACCCTAGACTCTCGCACTCGTGGAAACATACTCCCCACGTCCTTTCCATTCAGGCCCCTCAGTATTCTGTAAGTTTGAATGACGTTCTGCCGCCCCCTCTGAAACTTCATCAAGTACAGACCCAGAGACTTCACCTGGTCCTCATATGGCACGAATTTCATCCCTGGGATACTTCTTGGAAACCCATTTCTCGTACCCCTTCACATCCTTTGTCCAGACTCTGAATGATTAACGTGTAGAGTGTAGTCCCAACACTGACATCTGCGGAGCTCCCTTCATCACCAATTTCCATCGTCAAAAAGACCCCTTTCTTCACACTCTCTGCCTTGTGCCAATCAGACAAATCCTCTATCCATGTTAAGCATGTTGTTCTGAAACGGAAATTTTATTTCACACCCACTGCTGGATTTATTTTTCTTTCTGGCTATAAACAGCAGAGTTTCCCCATTACCTTCCCATCTGTAATTCCCTGGAGAAGTTGGTGGTGAGCTGCCTTCCCGACCCACTGCAGTCCTTTGGGTGTCGGGACAGACACAGTGCTGGGAGGATGGAGCGTGTCTTGGAGGGGGCACCTTGGAAATGCTGGTGTTCCCATGCATCCGGAGCTCCTGTCCTTCCCGGGTGTAGTGGTTCCGGGTTTGTGAAGTGCTATTGAAAGACCCTTCCTGAGTGACCTCAGTGCTACTTGTAGATCTTTTATTCATTCATGAACATGAGCTTTGTTGGCTGGACCAGCGTTTATTGTTGATTTGGAGTTGTCCCTGAGAAGGTGGTGGTGAGCTGCCTTCCTGAGCCACTGCACCAGCCGTTGGAGCTGTTTTTTTATCTGTGTCCCATCCAGCAGGCGCTACAACACTCCTCATGTCTCTAACTGCAGACAGACAATGCAGCTCTCCCTTTCATAACTGACATTCTCCTCGCCTTATAAATCTGACAATTCCTCACAATATCTCACCTCCTCCATTCACATCTGTGCCTGAGATCTCTAAAATTTCTTTAATCTTGTTTAAACATCTGATCGCCCAAACTCTCTCCTTTTTAAAATTTGTACCTCTTCTGTTTTTGTAACTCTTCATATCACTGTGATCAATGGCAGCACAGGTTCCCTTCCTTAAATCTCTATAATTACAATGGTTGTGTGTGTAAAATTGACACATTTCATCCTCCTTATCCATCTCAGGATTCCAGCCCCCACAATCCCACTATTTGGAATGCTCCCATTCTCTGCACCTCCTCAATTCCTGAGGGTCTTTGAAAACCATCAGTGCCCAAAGGTTTATATTACCCCCAGTAACTGCAAGTCTTCTCACTCTGTCACATCCAAGTCTCCAGGACCAGTCAACACTTGCTGGATGTCAATTTGCATTTGTTGAAGTCTGCACATCTCTGTAAGCAGTTCTGAAAAAGCCCTTTCGGCTCTACAAAGCTCCGTCATGAACAAGCCACCATCTTTCTATTTCCTTTGCCTTCTTCGATGTCTGAAACTCTCACTGTCTCTTTTGTAAACTTCTTTAGTTGCTGCAGGTCTGCCTTGCTCCCCACATAACCTTTTTCCATCCCATACAGCTTGCTCAATCACTGTAACACCATCTGCTCTGTCTAATCCTCCTCGTTTCCACTGTTTTCCAGGCACAACAGCGATACTATAAGAGAGCAGTGTGGAATGGGACGTTATAAATCTCAGATGAGGCTTGAGGCCTAACATTGCCTGGGAGTCGCAAAGGGAGGGAACCTGAGTGAAAGCAGCACAAAGCGTAAGAATATACATCAGCAACGAGGATCAAGGCTGACTAGGACTTGGAGTTGGAGAAACAGCAGAGCAGGAGGCCTAAAATCAGCACTGAGCCACAGAGGGAGTGACTGTGTGAGGGAGCAACTTGGAGCAGAGGCTTGAGGCTAACTCATACCTGGGAGTTGGAGGCAGCAAAGTGGAAGGATATAAATCAGCACTGAGGATCGAGGCCTAATTGTGCCTGGGAGTCAAGAGACGGTGACCCTGTGAGGGAGTGGAGTGGAGTGGGAGCTGGAGGATTACACGTACCTGGGAATCAGAGAGACGGTGACCCTTTGAGGGAGCAGAGTCGATGGGAATTGGAGGATTACACGGACCCGGGAATCACAGAGACGGTGACCCTGTGAAGGAGTGGAGTGGAGTGGGAGCTGGAGGAGTGCACGTACCTGGGAGTCACAGAGACGGTGACCCTTTGAGGGAGCAGAGTGGATGGGACTTGGAGGATTACACGTACCCGGGAATCACAGAGACGGTGACCCTGTGAATGAGTGGAGTGGAGTGGGAGCTGGAGGAGTACACGTACCTGGGAGTCACAGAGACGGTGACCCTGGGAGGGAGCCGAGTGGATGGGACTTGGAGGATTACACGTAATTGCGAGTTATAGTGACTGTGACCCTGTGAGGGAGTAGGGTAGAGTGGGAGCTGGAGGATTACACGTCCCTGGGAGTCACAGAGACGGTGACCTTGGGAGAGAGCAGAGTGGAGTGGAGCTGGAGGATTACACGGACCTGGGAGTCACAGAGAGGGTGACCCTGTGAGGGAGCAGAGTGGAGTGGGAGCTGGGGGATTATAACTACCTGGGAGTCACAGAGATAACTTTCTGCTGCTGGGACCTGCCTGCACTGAGTTTGACAGAAGTGCAAGAGCTATCACAGAAAAGGCTGTAAGTTCATTGGCTGATAAATACACCGCTATAAGCAACTGTACGTTAATTGCTACAAGTTAGCAAATTTATTTTTTCAACTTCTGAAATAAGGGTTGAACACAGAAATAAGAGGGCAAAGTGAAATTCTGAGCCAGTATAGTAAATTTCCCTCAGTAAGCCACAGTTGAATAAGGGACTTAACCATATTGTTATTTCCCTGATGTTAACTTCATTCTAAGTAATTAGTTAAGTTCTCTCGACATGTTGCATTTCACGACATGGCAAGACATATTTGTCAGTTGGAAAATGTATTCGGTTACATTGGGAAGTCATAGCCCCTGCTGATGTCCTGGATGAACACTGGGTCTTGGAGCTCAGACAGTGACGAGAGACTGTGTTATGCTTGAGAGTTAGGGGGATAGCACACACACAGAGCAGATCACACTGCAGACATGACGGCCTGGAATACGGAAGGGAATAGGGGACTAGGCAGTTGAAGAGAAACAGTCAGGGAATCCAGAAATAGCCTGATGTCTCCCTCCCAATTAAGTTTCCCAGTTTGGAAGCTGATGTAGGTGTTGGCTGCTCAGGTGAGTGTTGTCAGAGCCATGTCTGTGGTACCACAAGCAGCCTAAATATACAGGAGAGGAAGGAGGAGCAAAAGGCACTGGGGAGACAGGAAATTGAAGAAGATGTCAGCATGTATATAATTCCAGGATAGTGGGGTTACAAATGTCACTGTGTCTGCAGGACATTCGTCCGAGGGCCAGTGAGCAGTCAAATGTCAAGTCCAAGTTGGTCGGAATGACCTGGGTAGGAAGGGTGAAGTGGTCTGGGCATCAGAATTTAGGGAGCTCGGTGGATGGTTACAAGCGGGACCTCAAATGTGGCAATCCCTTGAATACTCCCAGTGCCGTGTACAAGTGAGAACAGAACTCGGAGTTTTAGGTCGATGACAGTGTGACTGGAATGATGATGCAGCAGGAAGGGTTTCAGATTTCTGGGAAATTGGGACTGGTTCTGGGGAAGGCAGCAACTGTACAAGCTGGATGGGCTAACGTGACAGAGCTGGGACTAAATGTCATACGGGGTGTGTGGGAGGGGTTGAAAATAACTTGGTGTGTGCTTAGGATCCAAAAAAGAATCGTAGAGGAACCTACCAGGATTCTCAAAATAATGGGAGATGCAGTTGGTACTAATTTACGGCAACAGGTTTATCAGTGGAAAATGGAGTAAGAAAGAAAGCCTTAATCTGAGGTACTCTGCATAGACATGAATACTCGGAGTGTGGGGAGTTCCAGATGCAGATTGGTGTATGGAACTCTGATGGACTGATCACCGAGAGCTGGCTCAAGAATGGCAGGACTGGGTGTTAAATATTGCTGAGTATAAAGGATTCCAAAATGATAGAATGGAAGGGAAAGGATGAAGGTAGAAGTATTGATTTAGATTAGCGTTAGTTAAGGAGTCCAAGAGACAGACGATCCGTCCAAGGACAGAATGAATTTGGCTGGAGCTACAGAACAAAAAGTGTACAATTACACTGTGAGGTACAGTCTGTCGGCCAGCAACCAATGAAATGATGGAGAGAATAAATATGCAGGGTCATTTCAGAGCGATGACAATACTACAGATTAGTTCTACCGAGAAACTTAATTTATCCAGAGAAAGACAGAGATACTGGTGGTAAAGAGTCACGTGGGGCAAGTGTTCCAGGATTACATGGAAGAGAGCTCACTGCAGGAGTATGTGTCCAGCCCAGGAGAGCCCAAGAGACCTGCAATTTGGGAAAGAGGTGGTGCAAGTGGATCCACTTTCGGTAGGGGATGGTTTTGGGCACAGCGATCATTTTATTGTAAAGTTCAAGATGATGGTTTAGGATGATATGCAATAATTGAGATGGAGAAACAGTTGATTGAGAGCAGCCTTCAATGGGGCAAGAATGAAGCTGGAACTTTTCAATGAGGCCTGTGAAATGGTAGCTTTATATCGTGTGAACCCAGTCAGGTTGAGCTGGGATTATAGAGATGTGGCTGCAGTGTGATCACGACTGAGAATAGCAAATTTACTAAATTTGTAGAAATCTAACACGCTTTTCATTGCACCACAAAGTTAGTGAATTTCAACCACACCAGAATTGGAGTTTAGTTCAGTTTACAGCTGAATCATTGATTGTTGTGCTGATTCATCGCCAATTCCTGTCTTCTGGAGTTCTTGTCCCTGCTACTGACCAGAGGCAATTCCTTACCTTCTTGGTTGTGAGTTTTTACGGAATCATGATCAGACCAGAACCAGATGCTCACTCGCAAAACCTGCAAATTTCGTGCAGAAACCCATTGTCTCTCAACACATTTCTCTCCCAAATGCAGAGAAATGTTCGATTGCTTAAATGTCTTTATCCCGTTCTGTGGCAGGATGTTATGGATGAGCTGGGAAAAGACATTGACGTGTTTGGTCAGCCATGATGATATCAAACGGTGTTTAGGACACGTGTTTGGAATAGCCTCCTCCTGTTCCTGTCTTTCTGTGCTGTTTCTTACAGAAGGTTTTCAAAATTAACCTGATGGGGGCAATGTGAATCTACACTACGGAATATCAAAGTCCTCCACTTTACCCCACCGCTCGCACAGCCAGAACAGACAGCTCGTATTGCTGCTTTAGATCAGACAGCGAAGGATTCTCTCAGGTGCTCTGTCAGACTGCATGCTCCTTCACACAGGTTTCCAACCGGGTACATGGAGCAAGCAAACGTGTGGATATTGGGATTCAGGGACAGATTTCCGTTCTGCAGGGCTGCAGTTCTGGTCACGTGAATTTCTGTCATGCTGAGACTTTCTGTGTATTCTTCCTACTTTACGATTTTAAATGTAATTGATTTTTGTTATTGCATAATATTCTTACATCTTCAGTATTCATGCAAACTGTGCAACGTGTTCTTGGATGTAGGAATAGTGAAGATTATTACTGAACGCAAAATATTTCATGTTACCTGTATGAACTTTCAGAAGTAATTTGGTGAAGTTTCATTGATTCGAATTCTGTGCCGAATGAAGCCGATCGAAGGAAAAGCCCTGCGACAGCGGCAATGTAACATTGTCTGTAAGCAACGCAGGAACCAACAGAAACCCATTTTGCAATGTCGTGTATTTTTTTCACATTTTTTGTGTCCCTTTTGTATCCTTTTCGTGAACCTGATGCTTCAATAATCACAGGTTCATGTCAGTTTCACCTTGTCTGCAATAGCTTTAATTTCAGAACCAGACAGTTCTAGGAAATGAAGCAGGGTGAGTGACTGAGGTACCACTGGGGAAGTAAATCACCACCAAAGATCCCACAGTGTTGTGGTTCAGTTGTTAGTAGTGCTGCCTCAACAAGTTGTAAAATTCGATTCCAGCCGCGGTGGACTGTCTGTGTCGAGATTGCACATTCTCCCACGAATGTGTGGATTTTCTCCGGGTGTTCTAGTTTCCTCTCACAGTCCAAAGGTTGTGCAGGTCAGGTGAGTTTGTCATTCTAAATTGCCCATAGTACATTTGTCAGAGGGTAAATGTTTCTGGTTGGGTTACTCTTCGGAGGGTTGGTGTGGACATTTGGGTCCGAAGCATCTCTTTCCATACTGTAGGGAATATAATAATCACAGCAAAACTAGAGCAGTTGAGTTACAGTTCCCAAGGTACGTGAAGGTCACATGACAGGTTCGCTGTCTGCGGTTCCAGTCACGCAATTCGTCAGCGCCGAATACTTAAAGGTGCATAACATGCCAAGGTTGTAAGTTCAATGCTTATCTAAAGATGCTGTTACTGATATTTACCAGGGATTATTGAAGCATCAGACTGAAGCGCAGTTGGAAACAATGTTGAGTAAAGTAGCATTTGCTTGGAAATTCCAGTTTCTGACGTGGGGAAATATTTTACCTTTGTTAAATATGCCAATTATTAACAGAAAATCTGCAAATATTCCCCAGGTGAATATCCATCAATGTGTACAGAACCAGAGGTGAAGTTTTAGCATGATGACCTTACTAAAATTGCTGACCCAGCACTAGATTACATCCTGGGAAAGTCTGTAAAAATCGTTTCACATCATTCAATTTCCTGCAAGCTGCACAGCTCATTCAATCAATCGAAAGTATTAGATTTAACTCCTTGTGGAGTTTGACTGTTGTCAGTAAACCTGGTAAAGGATCTGGGCAAGTAGTTTTGCTGTTGGGAGGAACAAAGGGTCCATCTGGAATAATGTTGAGTCTTAGCGCAGGATTTTTCAAGCGGAGATAAAAGAGTATTAAATGGACGCACTCCCCTTTCGGTTGATTATGACCAAATGTTCAAGACAACAGATGGCAATGATAATAATGTTTTACATCGACAGGCCAAATCTTGCTCACTAGAGTCACCACAGTATTACAGACCAGGTGAGCGAGGGACATGATGATCCTTGTGGAAACCTGAGACAGTGAGAGAATTAATCCCACGCTGTTGGTCTCATTTTTCTCATAAACCAGTTAGTCAGTGGACTGAGCTAACTGACTTCCATTCAATGCAGAGCTAAACCAAACAGCTCAGTGCTTTTACAGTAGTAAATATTTCATGTCGAATGAGTTGCTGCACCTTCCAACTCCACCAGCTCTTCTTATACTTAACATTTTCACTTGCAGGTGTTATGCAATTTCTTTCCTATGAATGTTAACCAATTCGAGAATGTTTTCATTTTGCATCCCCATCCAGGAAGTCCAGAATCACTGTCGCTGTTTAATTCTCCCTGTGGCTGCGTGGGTTTGCTCAGGGTGCTCCGGTTTCCTCCCACAGTCCAAACATGTGCAGGTTAGGTGAATTAGCTGCGTTAAATTGCCCGTACTGTTAGGGGCAGGGGAAAATGTAACTGGATGGATTGCGCTTCAGCGGGTCGGTGTGGACTTGTTGCTCAACAGGGCCTGTTTCCAAACTATAAGTAATCTAATCTAATCTAAGATAATCTAATATAATTCATTCCTTGTCTGCTTGCATTCGCTTTTCAAATATTCTTTAATCAGCTCGTAAAATGATTCTATTTCTCAAAATTCATCTCCGAATTCAATAACTCTCAGAATAAAAATACCTACTCCAAACTTCTTTCTCATGTCCCGATGGGTTTGAAGTTCTAACGTCTAGTTTCCACTCATCTAAACGACGGAATTTCCCTCGTGTTTACTCGTAACAACTTCACATCAGCTGGATAACCTCTCTTCGGACACAACTAAGTCTTTCCTGATTTCTCCCGCATTATTCCTTATTCAATGCTACCATCCCTATAAACCCCCTCTTTTCGTTTCTAGTGGCTTTATCTCCCAGTAAACCTCATTTCCATCGTTTATAACGACATGGTAGCATGGCCGTGTCATTCCTAACGTCTTTATAGTCCAGAAAACACTGCCCGTGTCTTTCATCATGTCTTTATATCCCTGTATATTTCAACCTGAGAAAGGATGCTGGGTCCAATTCAATGAATGAAAACTCACCACTAAGCTATGCAAACTTATAACAGACACAGGAACGGTAGAAACAATTTCAATTACAGCTGAATCGATTGGTTGTAACAGAATCGGATCAAATCCCAGTCACATACATGACTGTTGTTCTTATCGTTATTTGTTCTCTACGTGTGCTGAAGTAACACAGTGAGGGATCAATTACTATTGCCAGTCATACTTAAGCGGTTAGGTATGAAATGCTGACGTTGTGAGATCAGAGAAGTCTTTATTGACATAGAACATTCACTGTTCGAATATCAGTCTTAGGAATTAGACAGAGAGCGATTTTGAATGAAATTTGAGCAGGGAGGTTTACTCCATGGCGTAACACCAATTTGTGTGGTTACTTTGTTGTTTACCTCATTTGTGTGTTTTGCCTCTTTGGGGATTTTGAAGTTATCCTCTCTATACAAAAGTTCCGTGCTTTTGCACCATTATACAAAAGATGCAGTACAATACCACCCAACGCTGTTTCGGTCAACTTGTACATATATTGACCCCTGGAAACAGCACTATGAACTCTCCTCGAGTCTGGAAAACAATTTGCTGCATTCCCATTCTTATGGCTCTTTTCATTCCATCAGCTTCTGTTCTTCACAGAATCCGATTCAGCAGATCTTGTCACTGAGTCATTTCTTTGTATGTGTTCAGATCATGTGAGCAGAATATCACAGTCCATAACCCAGAGGTCAGACCATACACAGGGAACGAGTACTCTGCTCTTGATCATTTCATGAACATCAGGGAGAAATATCAATGCTCTTCAAAATTTACTAACCTGTTTTTCAGAAGCAAGATAAACAGTTCCAGGTTTCTCCTTTTGTTGTCACAAGGACCAAGATTGTAAATGCTGGAACCAGTTGAGACTGTCAGCTCTCCCACATCCATTTTCTCCCCTGGAAGTGTTCACTTGATGGTCTGAATTGGATTCTTCTAAAAAGAAGAATCTTTTTATCCATTGATTTCTGGTTGATGGGCCCACTCGTCTCCCTATGGGCCTCTGTACATCGCGCTGACGACAGCATTTTCCCGCAGTCTTCCGTTTTTTTTTGGAGAAAGTACCTTCGAGGATGACATCAAAAGATGTTCGCTGTGACTGTGTGATACTCCACCAATGGAGACAGCTCTATCAATGGAGGCAGCTCGGTCCGCTGGGATGGGATAATTTCTGCAATGTGTCCTGCGGATCAGATACAGTGCACAGATCATACAGAGTGAGAGCGCTCGATAAGGCCAATTGGTCACTCGTACCTGTGTCAGCTCGGGAGTTATAAAATATGGGTTAAAGCGGAAACACTGGGGATTGGATCATATTTCAAGTGTTTACGTGAGGCAGGAAGCAGAAAAAGATACACTGTGAAGCGATTGGGATCTGACGACAGGAGCAGCAAATAGGTTGTACAGCGCAGAGGAGAGCTTTGAAGTATTGAATTCTGATTGATGGGCCGATCATGCTTTCATTAGACCACGCTACTACAGTTGATAATATGTCAGTGCCTCTCGGAATTGTGATGTCACAGGCAAATATCACCGTTACACTGCAGGAAATTCCTTTTTCCAATGTGACAACAGTCTGTATGTAAAATAGCTTAAATATTTAATTCTTTCTCATAAATGATTCCACTCCATCTCAGTGTATTGTATTGTCTTCTTTCCAATTTACCTGTTATTGTGCCTGCACTGAAGTTGATTTGCTCCTTCTGCATGTCTTTTACAGTCTGGGTGATCTGATGCATCTGTACTGATCCACCTTCTGACAGAATTTTCCACTTCATTTCAGCCCGCCCTAACGTCGGTATCCGATACCATTCCCGTTGTCTGGGTGTTAAGTGCTCGTCTCAGATCCAGCCTGCCCTCACCCAAAATAACGCAAAACTCAGACACACTGTGATAAATGCAATCCAGGGACATCTTCACTTCGAGGTCATTGATTATTCCTCGGAGAAAGTTCGGACAGCAGATGCTAGAGATAAGAGTCTGGAGTGTGGTGCTGGAAAAGCACAGCAGGTCAGTCAGCATCTGATGAGCAGAAGAATCCACGTTTCAGGCATAAGCCCTTCAACAAGAATAAGGCTTGTGAGTCGGGACTGAGAGATAATTGGAAGGGATTTGGGAATGGGGGGATGGGGGAAAGCGGTGGTTGGATGAAGGTGAGGCAGAAGATGATAGTTCAGAAGGAGCAGTGATGTAATGGGTCCAGAGGGCGGTTCCAAGTTTGAGGCATGGGACTTGAGGCAAGGGAAACGAGGAAACTGTTCAAATCCACACTTATCCCGTGAGGTGACAGAGTCACAAGGCGCAATATATGGCGTTCGTCCTCCAGGTATTGGGTGGTTCTGGTTTTGCGCTGAAGGAGGCCCAGGACCTGCACTCTTTGACGGAGTGGGAAGAGGGAGTTGAAGTGTTCAGTTACTGGACGGTGAAGTTGGTAGGTGCGGGTGTCCCAAAGATGTTCTCTGAAATGATCTGCAAGAAGGTGTCCTGTCTCCCTGCTGTCGAGGAGACCATACTGGATTCAACAGATGCAGTAGATGACATTGTAAGTTGTACAGGTGAATTTCTAACTGAAGTGGAAGGATCCCTTGGGTCCTTAGACGGAGATGAGTGGAGTGGCGTGGGAGCTGCTTTTACCCTTCCTGCGGTGGCAGGGAAAGATGCCAGAAGTGGGGTGTGTGTTTATTGGGGGTTGTAGACCTGACTAGGGGTTCGTGTATGAAATGGTCTTTTCAGAATGCTGATCGGGGTGTGGAGGGAAATATATACCTGACAGTGGGGTCTGTTTGGAGATTGTAGAAGTGGTGGAGTCTTATATGATTTATGCTGAGTTTGGTGGGGTGAAAGTTGAGGACCATGGGATTCTGTCCTTGTTGCGGGAGGGGTGGGGTTTAAGGGCGGTTGTGAGTGAAGTGGAGGAGATGCACTGGCGGGCATCGTCAAACACGTGGGATGGAGACCAACTTGGACTTTCTGAGGTGGAATTAGTCATCCTGGGAAAAAATGCCCGAGAGGCGGAGGAATTAGGAATAAGGGATTCTTTTTTTACACGAGCTGGGGTGGGAGGAGGTGTCGTATTGTTAGCTGTGGGATTCGGTGGGGTTGTAATATATGTCTGTCATTGGTCATTCCATAAATGGAAGGGAGTTGCCAAGAAGATCCAGGTGAATTTGAGGTCGGGGTGAAAGGGGTCGGTTGGTGAACTGTTCAACCTCCTCGTGGGAGCACGAAATGACGCCCAACACATTCATCAATGTAGCAGAGGAACAAGTGGAGAGAGGTGCGAGAGTAACTGCGAAAGACGGATAATTCCACATATTTGACAAACAGGCAGGCAGGCATAGCTCGGTGACATGTGGGTGCCCATGGCTACCCCTTTGGTTTGGAGGAAGTGGGAGGATTGGAAGGAAAGGTTGTTGAGGATGAGGACCAGTTCAGCCAGCTGGATGAGGGTGTCGGTGGAAGGGTACTGGTTGGGATGGGGCGAGATGAAGAAACAGAGGGTTTGGAGACTTTCGTCATGGCAGATGGATGTGCAGAGGGACTGGATCTCCAAGGTGAAGATGACGCGTTGTCGACCAGGGAAATAAAAGTCTTTAGTGAGATTAAGTACATAAGTGGTGTCACAAACGGAGGTGCGAATTTCCTGGACTGGGGAGACAGGAAGGTGTTGAGGTAGGAAGAGATGAGTTGGGTCAAACAGGCGCAGGAGGAGACAGCAGGTCTTCGGAAGGAGGTAGAATCGGGCAGTGTGGGGTTCATAGACAATGAGGTTGAAGGCTGTGAATGGGAGATTCCCCAAAGGTGATGAGATTGTGATGGTCTGGGAGATTATGCCATATCCTTTCATGCATGTGCGACGAGGTGGCCGAGAGGTTAAGGCGATGGACTACTAATCCATTGTGTTCTGCACGCGTGGGTTCGAATCCCACTCTCGTCGCTATTTTCGGATTATCACACTGTCTTATTGGAATTGGAACTCCAATGGCTAGTTTATCTGCATCGACCAGATTATAAAACCTCAAAGAATAATTTGAGACTGATGCCTTAACTTAACGAAATGTAGACTGAAATGGGATAATGAAAAGGAAAGCGATTTTCTGTTCCAAGTCAAGTTGCTGTGAACGTTAATCTTATGAAAGAGATCCAGGGAAACCAAATAACGAGAGATGCGATGTGCATCTTTAATGCTATGGGATTCTTAATGAGTGTTTTGTCACATGAAATCTGAAGCAGGTTCGGTAGAAGTGATTCATCTTGGTGATAAGAGCACAGAGAGACACCACAAAATAATAGAGATATTTCAAAAGGTGCAGGGGGTGGGTGTAGCGGCACAGAAAACTGGCTGTAAATGCACAGTAGAGAATTGCCAATGTGGGTGCCGTGATTGGCATGGACAGACTTACACATTGATCTCGCCCTTTCCCCCTTGCTCTTGCCATTGATGAAGGTTGGATATAAGACACAGATAAACACAAGATGTGGGAAGCAAGCTCCCTCCAGTTGAACTATGGAGAAGTCAGCATGTTAACTGCAGGAAGTGAACGTAAAATGTGGATCAATAACCACAGATTAATGCAGCATAAACATCTAAAGTGTCTTTAAACGAATGTCATTAACAGACGTTTCGTTCTAATACCTAACATGGCTTTCATGGGAAACCAAGTCTCACAAACTTGATTGTGTTTTTTGAAGATGTAACAAAGAAGATTGATGAGGGCAGAGTAGAAGATGCGATCTATATGGACTTCATGGAGGACTGATTAGGAAGGTTAGATGGAATAAAGGGAGAACCATCCACTTAGATACAGAACTAGCTCAAAGTTAGACGACTGAGGGTGCCAGTAGAGCGTTGTTTTTCAGACTGGAAGCTGTGACCAGTGGAGTCCCACAGCGATCGGTGCTGGGTCCTCTACTTTCTTATAATTTACATAAATCATTTGGATATCAGCATAAGAGGTACAGTTAGTAAGTTAGAGATGACACCAAAATTGTAGGTGTAGTGCACAACGAAGAGGGTAACCTCAGATTACAACAGGATCTGGCCAGATGGGCCAATGGGCTAAGAAATGGCAGATGGAGTTTTATTCACATAAATGTAAGGTGCTGCATTTTGGGAAAGCAAATCTTAGCAGGACTTATATAAATAAGGATAAGGGCTTGGGAATGTTGCTGAAGAAAGAGACCTTGGAGTGCAGGTTCATAGCTCCTTGAAAGTCGAGTCGCAGGTAGATCGGAAGGGAAGAAGGCCTTTGCCATGCTTTCCTTTATTGTTCAAAATATTGAGTGCAGGAGTTGGGAGGACATGCTGCGGCTGTACAGGGCATTGGTTAGGCCACTGTTGGAATATTGCATGCAATTCTGGTCTCCTGTCTGTTGGAAAGATATTGTGAAACTTGAAAGGGTTCGGAAAGGATTTCCAAGAATGTTGCCAGGGTTGGAGGATTTGAGCGTTAGGGAGAGTCTGAACAGGCTGGAGCTGTTTCCTCTGGTGCAGTGGAGGCTGAGGGCTGTCCTTATAGATGTTTACGAAATTATGAGGGGCATGGATACGATAAATGGACAAAGTATTTTCCCTGGAATCGGGGAGTCCAGACTTAGAGGGCATAGGTTTAGTGTGAGAGGGGAAAGATATAAAAGAGACCTGAGGGACAACGTTTTCACACAGACGGTGGTAGGTGTATGGAATGAGCTACCAGAGGATGTGGTGGCTGGTACAATTGCAACATTTAAGAGGCTTTGAATGGGAATATGAAGAGGAAGGGTGTGGAGGGATATGGGCCGGGTGCTGCGGGTGCGACTAGATTGGGTTGGGACATCTAGTCGGCATGGGCAGGTTGGACTGAAGTGTCTGTTTCAATGCTGTACATCTCTATGACCACATTTCAAGGTGGATGACAACAATACCAATTTTGTTTTGAAATTGAGATCTACTTCATCATTTTACACAGCGAGCAAGTTCAATTTAAATAATACAAATCACGTTCACTCACACGGAATAAAACTGTGATTTCATTAAAAACATTGTCCTTTTTAAGTAGCAGTTACTTAACATGAAAACTAAGATGTAATTTTTATTGAACTTACGTCAATTAACACCATTATCTTACTTCGGATTGACTGCAATATGCACATGCTAAATAAGGTTTAAGAAAGGAAGAATTTTAGTATGATTCGGTGGTGATGAAAAATAACATTCCGGTATCATGGGGCGGATATTCCACCAATGGCTCCAGTGGTGAAAATGGTCAGTGGGCATTAATTCTATGATGGTATAGAGGTGAGGGAGCTGTCAGGGATGGGAGCTCCCACCTCATCTGGAGCAGCGTCTGTAGACATGGCCCAGGGAGCATTGTGACATCAGACTGGGAGGTCCAACCAACACATGGAGCTGCTTTTATTAACATGGACCAGCAGGGAGCATTGGGACATCAGACTGCGAGATCCAATCTCATTTGGAGCAGCTTCATTTGACATGGACCAGGGAGCTTTGCGAGATCAGTCTGGGAGCTCCACTCTCACCTGGAGCAGCATTTAATGACATGGAGCACCAGGGGGCATTGGGACATCAGAGTGGGAGCTCCAATCTTACTTGCAGCAGCTTCTATTGACATGGAGCAGCAAGGAGCAATGGAACATCAGGTTGGGAGCTGCAACTCACCTGGTGCAGCTTGTATATACATGGAAGAGGAGGGAGTATTGGGATATTAGGCTGGGGGAAAGGATATTAAACCAATTTAATCTGAAGTAAAACAAGTTTCAACACCTCAGATGGTAATTGATTTATGAAGAATCTGTCGCGGGAAAAAAAAATCTTTAGATATTGAAGACAAGTCTTGCAAATATTCAACTCAGGAACACGCACTAATACAGAAAGAAATGCGAGTGATGTTTCAGGTCTTTGACTTTTCTTTTCTGACCGACTATACACTGGATTACATGACCAAAAGGACTTTTTCACTCATTTCATGTTACTTATTTCCGGCAAATGGAAGAGGTCATTGACGCAATCTAAATCTGAAAATTGTGGGAAATGCGATATTGTCATTAGGCTGGAGTTTACCTCGAATTATAGTGGAAACGCAGCAAAATAAGTTGAAGTTTCCTCGATCAACAGTGACCTCGTTGATTGGCTGATCAGATTGTGAATGGTAGTTTTATTTGAGGAGAACTTGAAGTGAATAATTGATGGTGATTATCTTTGATTTTTGTTCACCTTGGGAATGTTACTGTTATTGCTCATGTCCTTGGTAACACCACAGCTCGGCAGAGTGTAAAATCTCAGCTGTGCATCTGGCCAGTGTTTCAACCATTCATATACCTGGCTACGGATCAGATGGTTATCGGTTCGAAATTTAATTGGCGCAAGAGCGTTGTGGATATTCACAGCAAATCCAAGCTAATTTTATTTGTTACACTGAGGTGGATAATATTTGGAATTTTCATCTCTATGAACGAAAATTATTTCACTGTCTTCGATAAGATAAACATTACCAAGGACAATCAGAGTTAAAAATCCCACAGCACCAAGTTGCATCGAACAGGCGTATTTGGAAGCAACAGCTTCTTCGTCAGATGGTTGCAAATGTTGGACTCTAATCTGACTTTGCGTGATTTTCAAATTTGTCCACCCCAGTCCAACACCAACACATCCAAGTCAGGAGTACCGTCGACACCACGAACGATCGGTTAAAGTCCAGATGATCTTCCAAGATTGTGCATGTTGACACATACATCAAGTTTCTGCAGAAAAACACCCACCAGATGAAGGAACGGCTCCCTGAAAGCTCGTGCTTCCAAATAAACCTGCTGGACTATGCCCTGATGTTGTGTAATTTTTAACTTTCTCTACCCAACTCAAACACTGGCACTTCTATATCATAGAGAACAACAGTCATGTCCCAGCGCTGTCAGAGAAGACAATCCTGAAAGAGCAACGCACATTGTTCATAGGTACGTTTCATTTGCAGAAACCAACCCATTCAATCACTGCAGCTCCTGTGTATGAAAAGCACAGAAAAGAAATAGCTGAGACTCAGTTTTGACAGTATTTTGAAACTCTTTGGGAAGTGGACTCAGAGGAGAATGAAGGATGAACTGTCCGACTGCGCAGAGAGGAGGAAGGCACTTTTACCTTCTTTAAAGGGCTGGGGTAGTGACTGATCTAAGGCAGTAAACAGATTCCTGGTAGGCCTGCTCTCTCTGCGTCAGGAACAAGAAGACCTGATTTCCTGAACAGTAATGAAACCCAGGCCACTCAGTTAAGGCACCGAATACTAACCACTAGATCACTGGGGATGAAGGCAGAAACTGTTGCACCGTTTCTTCATAACACAGTTTTGAAAATTATGTCACTGCAGATATGTTTCCCCTCAAACATGAATGAATTATCAAATGTTTACAGCACAGAAATGGGTCCCATCGTCTCCCTTCCCAGCACCTGGCCTGTAACCTTGTAAACTCTGATGTTCACGTGTTCATCTCAATGCTAATTACCCTGGAACGTTTTAATCTTGTAAGATGCAATAAATGGGATGGAAGTTTGAGATGGGGAAAATAAGTTCACACCCAGTCGGGGAACTGAAGCCCATTTTTACCCAAACACTGAAGCACACAGACACATTTCCACAAGAGTGAAACAGGCCTCGGGAGAAAACAAACAGAAAGTAAGATTTCGCCTGCTTGGCTGATATTGTCCAATTTCAGACTTCAACACCAGTGTCTGGTTACAGCAAAGAAAGGAAACATTCAGCCCCTCCCGTCCCAGTGTTCCTTGCCCATTGTTTCCCCATTACTCTGTAGTTTATACTGCCTCACCTCGTTCTTGCAACAATACTAGATCGTTGCTCACGCCCGCTATTTCCTGTCCTGCCGAACGGTTTTCCTCAAGTTCTTGGACTGAAAAACAGGAATGGGTTATTTCAAACACTTTTCTAGTTTACAAGGCCAGTGTTATCACCACTGAGCCAGCACATTGCCAGCTCAGAGGTAAGGTCTCATAAATTAGAAACTTCAATGCAACAGATGATTGGTTAGCCTCAGTGTTATAAGCCAAACAACAAGACTGGAATTGAACCGAGGGCATCATGCACAGAAGGATGAGAGAATAGAATGATGAATCTCATGGTGTCCAGGGTGGTGTTAACAGAAATCTTCCCTGGTAGTATAGTGATGAGGATTCAATGCTTTCACTGTCATGGCTTGTCAAATGTTAACATTTACAGTAATCGATGTGAAATACTGCCTGATCTTTCGAAGCAGAATGATGTTGTGCAGCAGTCAGAACCGCTTCCCTGTATGTTACAGTTCCGCATCAGCAACGTCAGCTGCAAATGCCTCACGTTCAATCAGTTTAAATCAAGAACGGTGGGGGCGTCACGAAATTGAAAGGGGAATGGTGGTTTGTGAGAGTTAACTGCATGCCTCGTGGAGCCAGGTTCAAGGTCGATACTAAATATCGGTTTTCCTGTTTATCTTGGTATACTGACCACTCCATATCAATTACTCATATTATCTGCCATTTGTGTTGTTCTTTGTTCATTGCACCTCGGTTCAGTGTTCCAGGGGGCCACGCTTTTTTAATTTGGCACGTTTTACTCAGGTCGGTTTTGCAGTTTCATATTAAGGCCAACAAGTTTAGGAACTGAAAGACACCATTCAGACCATTAAGTCTGCTCTGCTATTGATTGGTTTCATTTCTGATCTGATAACCTTGAACTGCACTTTCTTGCCTTTCCTCATAACGCTTGATATCTTTGCAGTTTGAAGATCTGCCGATCTCAGCCTCATTACACCTAATGACACTTCCTCAACAGCCTTCTGCTACAAGAAAGTACACTGATCCAGAACTGTCAGAGAGAATTAATGCTTCTTCATCACTGTTTTAATTGTGAGATCCGTATTCTAATACGAAGTTATAAATCATACAACACCAGGTCATTGTCCAACAGGTTTAATTGGAAGCATTAGCTTTTGGAGGGCTGCTCCTCTATCAGGTGTTCGTGGAGTACAAGAGTTATAAGATACAGAACTTATCGCAAAAGTTTACAGTGTGATGTAATTGAAATTATGCATTGAAAAATATCTTGATTGTTTGTTAAATCTTCTATCTGTTAGAATGACCATATTAGCTTCACTTCTTTCTTTTGTAATTTGCAAAACGTTTTTGAAAGTCACATTCTCAGGTGAACTTTAACAATTAGTGTCAGCCCCGATAATATTTTGAAGGTGTTCGCCCCTGTGTGCTGTGTCCGTGCCATAATGTTTAGGCTGACGCTAATCTCGGCGCAGTGGTTAGCACTGCTGCCTCACAGCGCCAGAGACCCAGGTTTAATTCCCCCCTAAGGCGACTGACTGTGTGGAGTTTGTGCATACTCCCAGTGTCTGTGTGGGTGTGCTCCGGTTTGCCCCCACATTCCAAAAATGTGCAGGTTAGGTGAAGTGGCCATATTAAATTGCCCGTAGTGTGACGTGTAGGGGAATGGATCTGCGTGGGTTGCACTTCGGCGGGTTGGTGTGGAGCTGTTGAACCGAAGGGCCTGTTTCCACTCTGCAAGTAATCTAATCTAAAAAAAAATACCACGCTGCAGGCAAGGATGTTTTGAGGCATGGTACATTGGTGAAACCGAGCAAAGGGTACAGCAACAGATGAATGGAACTGCACATCAATCACAGACATTTGTGTCCCTTCGCAGCTGGAGAGCACTTCCGTGGTCCAGAACATTCAACCTCGGACCTTCAGGTGACAATCCTCCAAGGCAGACTTCGACACAGGCAGCAGCTAAATGTGCCCGAGCAGAGGCTGATAGCAAATTTCGGAACCAATGGGGGTGGCCTCAATTGCGACCTTGGCTTCATGTCACAGTACAGGTGATCCCAATGCCCTATCTACACACAGCGACCCGCCTACACACACACACAAACACGCACACACACACAAAAACACACGCATATATACGTTTGTGGGGTGAATTTGTACTTGCAAAATTACATTGCACTTTGATCAAAAAGTGCATGAATCCATGTTAGTCTCTGTTAACTCGGTTTATAAAATTAGAATCAGTCTGAACATTATGGAACAGACAACAGCACACGGGGGCTGACAGCTATTCTTAAATCTCACCTGAGAATGTAACTTTAAAATAAAAAGTTTTGGGCTTTATAAATGAAAGAAGTGAAGCTAACATGGTTATTCTAACAGATGGGAAACTTAGCAAACAATGAAGGTATTTTTCAACGTACACTTTCAGTTGCATCACACTTTAAACTTGCGCTTTAAATTCTGTGTCTTACAACTGTGTACTCCACAACCACCTGATGTATGAGCAGCAATCTGAAAGCTAGTATTTCCAGTTTAACCTGCTGGACTATAACCTGGTGTTCTGTGATTTTCAAATTTGCATACCCTAGTCCCAAACCTGCATCTACAAGTCATTCAATCCAAGGCATTCTGGTCACAGAACCAACCTTTGTGCATTCAACTTATTAAATCCTTAAAAAAACCCTAAATGTTTCAGTAAGCATTATTTTTGTCGTACTGAGTCTGAGCAGGCAAAGGCAACTGCTTTCAACGTTTATTTCCATTTGAATTCATCTCCGATATGAAATTCTCACTGACTCTGACAGCACTGATATCTTTGCTATTTTTTAATGTCAGGAATTCATGTTCAATTTACGACTTTCATAAGGAACAACAAATATTTTTCTCTGACTGGAAATCAACGTTGGGAAATAGCAGTGAGAGAGCTGAATTTTCACACTTTCGCACCAAGGAAGACATATGCAAGGTTTGCAAATTTTATCGGTGACCTTGTTTTTGACTTAGTGGTTCAGTTGAAAAATGACAGTAATTGTGTTTTTAAAAGCATGGCGAATGGCCCTTCAGCCTACTGCATCATTATCAGTCATCAAACATCTCGTTTGTAAACACAGTTTCCAGCACGTGACTCGTCGTCTGGTGTGTTCTAACATTTCAAGTCTTCAGTTAAATTGTTATTCAATTTCTTAAGTGCTTAAGTGGAACAAAAACTCCTCTGTGAACTAACAGTTCTGAGAGTGAAACTCTTTCTCAGAGCCGTTTGCCAGTTTTCCTCAAGATGCTGTGGAAAATCTTTCTGTACTCACATTGGAATTGGTTTACCCTGTTTCTTCTTCAGCTTCCTTCTACTTTCTATTAAATGGTTTAGATTCCAATACAGACACACGGTGCAGGTTGCAGAAGTCACGTGTTTGTACTTTCACTGACACTGTCTCGGCAGGCGCTGCAGTCCTTCCCCATGCTGATTCAGACAGCACTGTCCTTCCTGTGGCATGTCCCATGGAAAATGGAAGGACAGGCATTAATAACCCGCATTTGAGAAATTAGCGACAGTTTTAAAACATTTGCACTGCCCCAGCGAGGAATTGAGCTCCTATCTCCCGCATAACATGCGGTGACACTAACCACTATACTACCGAGGACAACAGTTTCAAAGGAGACCCCTCAGCCCGTTGTGACTCAATTTGTCAAAAACAACTGCTTAACAACTCGAATCGTTTAGCCCATAGCTTTGTACTATTGGCAGAACATATTCACATCTGAATATTCCTTCAGATTCTCAGGGTTCCTGCCTCTCTGACCCTTACAGACAGAGTGTTGCAAATTCCAACACACGCCGACCTATAACGCTTTTCCGCACATCTGCTTAAACCTTTCTGTCTTTCTCATTAAATTTCTGCCCACCCCCCGTGATCGATCTCTCCGTCGATGGGAAACGTTACTTTCAGTCTACCTTAACCATACCCCTCATTATTTTGTACATCTGAACCATGCCTTCTCACAAATGCCTCTGCACCGTGAAAAACATCCCCAGTTTGTCCTGTCTCTCTTCATGACCAAATCTCTTCAGCCTAGACACTATCCAAGTGAATCTCTCCTGCACCTTTCCCAATGTGATCACATCCCTGGACTCCTGTCAACTGCAGACAATTGTCTAGGTTGAGTCAAATGAACTTTTTTTTACATTCTGCATCAGCATGCGGTGTTGATCTGCAGCATATATTGCCGAGCAGTCTGGAGTCACATGGAGGCCAGAGAAGTTCAGGACGGCAGATTCCTTCCCTCAAGGCATTTCGTGAAACAGATGGGCTTTTCAGACAACGGGTTTAGCGGTTCCTCAATTGAAGATTAATATTGCATTTCTATTCTACCACCGGCGTGGTGTGGTGAGAATCGAACCGGTCTCACCAGAATGTGACCTGGCCTTTTGTGTTAAAATCCAGCAATAATGCCAGTAGGCTATTGCAGAAAGCCGTCATGGGTGACCTTTTCCAATAGAGTCTGTTTTCTCCAATTGTTCTCTGTGTCCATTTATTGAGCCTCACGCTTCAATAATCTCTGGTCCATGTCAGTAAAAGCTGCTCAAAGAGAATTGATCTCACAGCCACGATATCCAAACGGATCGAATGATTTGAAAGTGCCAATGAAGAGACTGGGGCATGGTCGCCCAGCAACAGTAAGTGCAATGGCATAGACTGGACGGTATCAACGTGAAAGTTTATGTTAGATTGTGCAATGCCTTCGTCAAATGGGACGAGGGACGGAAAAAAGAGTGAGGGCGAGTGGGAGGGAGGGCCATCTTCGAGAACTTTTGGGTTTAAATCCTGATGCATGAAACGCTGAAATATCAGAGAACGAAATTCGATGGAAAACAAATCATCACCTCGGAGAACATTATCATGGAAAAACGAGTTATTTCTTACCGTGTTTCATCAAAAGTAAAACTTTGAGAGAACTGACCGCTATGATGTGGATTCGATACGAAGTCGCAGCAATCCCAACGCAGAAAGCGAAATACGAAATGGTTGCAGCACTCCACAGACCACACTTCCAAACTGCAGCCACTATGGTAGCAGAGGAAATGTCAGGAAGAATACACAATATCAGGACTAAATGAGAGGCATGTGGGAACTGAGAATGGGCTGAATCTTTAACTTTAACGTCCCCAGAGTCTGGGGAGATTCCATGAATAAGAGGACTGGAGAATGGGATTAATGAAACTCTCCAAACTCATGGGACAGTGCAGAATATTGTTGAAACGTATGCTTCAATAACATTATAGTGTAACATCGGCTACTCCATCACTTTGCCCACACAAGGCAGTACCAACTGCTGCAGGCAATCACACTTAATTCCAGTTCCAGACCCGGAATCAGGGAAACTGTGTGAAGCAGCCACGAATATCCAATTGGAAGTTAGGATGGAATGACAGGAGAGGGGCGCGTGTATTTCCAAGGTTGAGACTGCTCCTGGTCAAAAGCGGGGCGGAAGGGAATACTTGCCCCCATTTATTACATTATAGCCATAAGCAGTACATGTTGTTGATACAGCCGATTGGCGCATCTGAAGCGTGTTGGACCTTTAAATTTGGGGTGGCATTGTTCGAAATTTCATTTTCCTATTTGCATCAGTGTTCTTGACCTTGCCAGTAGCAGCTGCTTATGTTTGCATCAGCTCAGGATCAGCTTCTTGTTCCCAGTAAATTCTGCAACCTGGAGAAGGTGGTGTTGTGTTTATATAATAAACGAGTCATCTTTGGGGACTCACACACGGAACTGGTAATGTTAAAGTTCGAAGAATAAAACCTGGAATGGAAGCCTGACCTCAGGAACAAGAACATGTCTTTAATTTCCTGCAATCCCATTCATGCATGACCCTTATACAGGGGATGCTACCATCTTTACCCAATCCTGCCTACTTGTGACTATAGGTGCACAACAACATGGCTTACCCTTAATCCGAGAATGCCGATACTGTGGGTAGGCTGGCCATTCGGCCCATTCCAGTCGACACCATCCCTTCGAAGCACATCCTATCAGACCCACACTCCATACCGATTCTGTTCCCCTTCATTTCCCATGGCTGATCCCAGTAACCTTCACACCTTCAGACTGTGGGAGGAAACTCACACAAGCAAAGAGAGACTGTGCAAACTGCAAACAATCTCACAAGACTGGAATCGAATCCATGTCTCTCATGCAGTGAGGCAGCAGCGAATCAGAATGAACAACAAATGCTGTCCTGACCAGGGACATCCACACCCTGTGGGTGTATCAGGAAGAATAAAAACACATTCACAACATGGACAACAGGACTTACCGTCTGCGTGGACATGATTTGTACCAATCGTTTATCCTGGGTAGATACAAAGACACCGATAACACAGAGAAACCAGGGCAATGCGGAATTCAAATACCTGCTGCAGTGGAAACTCATATACTCAGTCAAACTGGGGGCAGACTGTTCAACAGTCCCGTGTGTGGGAAAGGCTCAATGGCCAATAAAATCTCCAGCGTAGCCAGCAAGATTACATATCCAAAACGGAGGTCAATTAAACTGTCAATGCTGCTGTTAATCCCAACCATCTGCCGGTTTCATAGCGTCAAAGTCATAGACTCATGCAGCATGAAAACAGGCCTTTCACTCCTTCCAGCTCATACTGCACGTAATGCCAAACTAAACGAATCGCATCTGACGGCTCCTGTAATGGCTCAGGGTTAATGATGCCCTTGTGATATTGTTACTGCATTGTTAATATGAACGTCCAGATATAATTCTGTGGACACGTGTTCAAATCCTGGCATGCCAGATGCTGGAATTTTATTTCAATAAATACCTAGTGTTGATGAGTCTAATGATGATGTTGAATCAGTTGTTGTAGATCTGATTCACTAATGCCTGATAGGGAAGGAAACTGCCGTACTTATCTGGTCTCGCTGGCATATGACTCCAGATCCATACTATCGTGGCTGATTCTGAACTTCCCTCTGGGCAATACATTATGGACTAGGCATGAATACCTTTTGTTAGCTTTTGTTAATCCCACTGATACTTTCCAACTCATTTATCGATCCAAATATCCTGTAAATATTGTAAATGTACTTTCATTCATCACTGCCTCAGGAAGTGAATTGCACACATAAACCATCCTCTGTTAAAAAAAAGCCTCTCATGTCTTATTTTAAATCCCTCTTTTCACTTTAAACAATTGCACGCTCGTCTGGAAGTCCCCCCTCCTTGGAGAAAAGACAGTTACAGTTAACCCTAGCCAGACTCTCAATAATTTATAAATTTCTATCAGTTCGCCTTTCAAACTCCAGTGCTCGAGTGAAAATATTCTCAGTCTATCCAGCCTTTACTTATAACACAAACCTTCCCCAACAGCCAAACGCTGGTATCCCTGTTCTAAACCTACTCCAGCTGAATAATTTCCTTGCTATTACTGGGCGACAAGAACTGGACACAGTATTCCAGAAGACGCATCACCCAATGTCCTATTCAACTTCAACATAACCTACCAACTCCTACATTCAAAGGACTGAGCAACGAAGGCAAGATGACATTTTTTAACCATTCTGTCTAGATATGAAGCAAACTAAAATGAATTATGTACTTGCATTCCTGGACACTGTGTTCCACAACACGATGCAACGCCCGATCATTAATTGTATAAGCCCTACTCGTATTTGATGCAGCAAAATGCAATACCTTCCATTTATCCAGATTGAACTTCATGTGACATTTTTCAGCCTAAAGACGCAATGGATTAAGATCCTTCTGGAATCTTAGATCACCTTCTTTACAGTCTCCTATTCTGCTGTCCTCTGCAAGCTGATGAACCATGGCTTCGATGAGTTCTATTGTTTTCTCATATAGGTCAACGATTTTTAATTATTTGTCGTGGCCATCATTTCGCAGTTTGCAAATCATGTGACAATTAAGTCATGTCATTAACCATGAGGAAGAAAGCCATAGACTTCAGGGAGATTGGAAACAATTGGCAAGAAAATGTGCTGAAAGGAATTCAGTCCAGTGAAGTGGGTGATAATCAATTTGGGGAGGAACAATAATAAAAGTGTGACTGTTAACAGTAACAAAGTGAAATTGGAGCAGGCATTCACGAATGTTTGAAGGTGATTGAACAAGGGACCAAGTGGTCTCGATGGGTTGGAGATACTTTCTGTTCTTGACCGCAGGTGGGAATATAAGAGCAGGGAAATGATGCTGAAACTTTAGCAACGGCCTATTCCAGATCAATGGACAGGGGAATCAGATGGACGGAAGTGCGTACTGCAGGTGCTAGAAATCAGAATCAAGATTAGAGTGGTGCTGAAGAAGCACAGCAGGTCAGGCAGCATCCGATTTGCAGAAAAAAATAACGTTTTGGGCAAACGCCCTTCATCAGGAATAAAGCTTGGAGCCTCGAGGGTGGAGAGATAAACGGGAGGACTGGGACTGGGAAGAATTTAGCTGAGTGTGCAAGAGGTGGATAGAAATGGGGTTAAAGGTGATAGGTCGGAGAAGAGGGTGGAGTGGATAGGCGGAAAGGAAGATAGACAGGTGGGACAGGTCAGCAGGATGGAGCCAAGTTAGAAAGTTGGAACTCGGATGAGGTGACCGTGGGGACATGAGGAAACTGGTGAAGACCACGTTGATGCCCTGGGGTTGATGGTCCCGAGGTGGAAGATCTGGCGTCAGGTGGTGAGGGTATGGCGGTGGCGGAGACCCAGGAACTGCATGTCCTTGGGAGAGACGGGGGGGAGGAGGGGAGGTAATTGATGTTTTTGTTTATGGGGCGTTGGAGTTGAATGTTGCGGGTGACCTGGAAATGTTCTCTGAGGCGCTCTCCGAGAATGTGTCTGTAGTTCCCTAATGTAGAGGAGACCACATGGCAAGCAACAGATGCAATAAATGACAAGTATGGAAGTGCACATGCACATTTAATGGATGTGGAAGGCTCATTGGAGCCTTGGAAGGATGTGAGAGGGAAGATGTGGGTGCAGGTTTTGCAATTCCTGTGGTGGCAGGGGAAGGTGCCGTGAGGGGAGGGTGGGTCATTGGAGGGCGTGGACTTGACTGGGTAGTCATGGAGGAAACAGTCTTTGTGAAAAGTGGACAGGGGTGGGGAGGGAAATATAAATTTCCCTGTCACTGCAGGAATTGCAAAACCTGCACCCACATCTACCTCCTCACCTCTGTCCAAGGCTCTAATGGAGGCTTCCACATCCATCAAAGTTTCTCCTGCACTTCCACACATGTAATTTCTTGTATACGGTCCTCCCGATGCGGTCTGCTTTAAGTTGGAGAGAGGAGATGGGTTCTCACACAACACTTCAGAGAATATCTCCAGGATACCCGCAAGAATCAACCCCAGTGCCCCATGGCCAAACATTTCAACACCCCCTCCCACGCTCCCAAGGCCATGAAGGTCCTGGGCCTCCTGTATCGCCACTGCCTCACGACCCGATGCCTGGAGGAAGAAAGCCTCATCATCCTCCTCGGGACCCTTCAACCCCATGGCATCAATTTGGACTTCACCCGTTGCCTCATTTTCCCTCCCCTATCTTACACCAGTTCCCACCTTCCAGCTCAACACCGTCCGCCTGACTTGTCCCACCTGTGTATCTTCATTCCCACCTACCCACTCCACCTACTTCTCTGACACATCATGTTCACCCCGGCCCCGCCTGCATCCACTTACAGCACTCTCAGCTACCTTCTCCCCAGCCCCACCCCCTTCCCATTTATCTCTCCATCCCATGTGCTCCCAGTCTCATTCCTGATGAAGGGCTTTTGCCTGAAACATCCATTTTTCCTGCTCCTCAGATGCTGCCAGACCTGCTGTGCTTCTCCAACACCACTCTAATCTGGAGGGGAGTCAGTTGATTGAGAGGGTTTTCGGGTATTTTCTATTGTTGACCACAGTCTGTGGATGATAGCAGAACTTTAGCAACCACCAGTTTAGGGAACAGCTAAAGGACTGAGCACAAGTCTGGTCACCGCATAAATCAACATTTTTCTTAAAATTGTACGATAAAAGATGGAAGGCTGAAGTATGCAACTTTGCCCATCAAGACCGTTTCACCAATGAGTTTCTCACTGATTCCTTTCCAAGTCAGAGTGCTATGGGCCTTGGAGGGTAACTTGAAAATGGTGGCGTTTCGTCGCATCTTCCAAACTTGTCCTTATAGTCAGTACAACTGTTGAGCTTTGAAGGTTGTCAAAAATGCCCGAATGACTTACTCCAGTGCATCTTATAGTTGGTGCACTCTGCTGCAATTGCGCCTTGGTGGTGAGGGGAATGAATATTGCAGGTGTTGAAGAGGGTACACTCAAGTGACTGCATTGTCGTGGACGGTGTCCAGTTCCTTAAGTGTTATTGAAGTTATACCCATCTAGGCAAATGGAGAGAGTTATATTCCACGTCTCATTTGTGCCTTGCAAACGATGTAGGATTCACGGAAAAATGAGTTGAGTTTATAATCAAAAAATGTCTCAAGAACATGTTGTTGTTGTCAAAGTGTTTATGTAGCCAGTTTTGATCAGTTTTTCCCGCGAAATAATAGCTCTATGGACGATTACACGGGGTAATTTGTTTACAGTAAAGTTGTTGAATGTCAATGAGATATGATTAGATTCTCATTTGTCAGAGTGATACTTACTGTATTTCGTCCTTGTGTGGACAAATCTGATTCCAGCGGCTGTCTAATTTCAAGATCGAATTCCCGTCTGTGCTTGAAATTTCAACCGTTTCTTCACATAAATGTCTCCACCTGCCTTAACAATGTGTAGGGTCGCTGCAGGGGACAGCAGAGATTAATGAACATGTTGTCAACACTGGAGAAAATGGAGCTTCGTGGAATGATTGGTTAGGCTGGGATTATTCTCCTTGAAACAAAGGAGACGGAGGAGAGCTCTATAATCACATAGTAACCTTTATAAACGTTCAATATTCATGTGATCTTGACAGGGTAGATACGGGCAGGTGGTTCACCCTCTGGTATGAGGAGAGCACCAGAGGACATGAACTCAGAATTAGATGTTGCTTATTTAATTCAGAAATGGGGAGTAATTTCTTTGCTCAGGGACCAGTGAATCGGTAGAACTCCTTGCCGAAATTGTTGTTGAGGCTGAGTTGTTGTGTACTTTCAAACTGTGCCAGACAGATATTTAACCAGAAAGGCGATGAAGCTTTGTCGAGGCAATGCTGGAGAATGGAGTTGAGGATTATCAGATCAGCCATGAGTTCGTTGAATGGTGGAACAGACTTGATGGGCTGAATGGCCGATTTCCAATCCTCCATCATTTGGTCTAACGCCCTATTTTATTGATATCTTTAGAATTCTGAGGGATGGGATGAAGTGATAGAAAAGGTTTCTCAAACTGATCAGACAGATCAGGAACTAAGCTCATAAGTTCATGAACAAGAAATGTGCTGTGGCCTGGATACAACAAATGGCACTGGGCACACCACAAATGGGTATGTGCAAATGTTGTGATTGCTAAAGAAAATTGGTGGATCTAATATTGTTGCCAACTTGGTGATCACGCTGGATGATGGATCGCGGTATGATTCACACAGCAAAAGGTTATGAAAGAATGAAAAATTCGTTTCATTGGAAAGACTTTCTGCGGTTTCAATTCAATTGACTGTTTAAAATACTGATCAGAACTTTGTGTGGAGTATTACATTAAAATTCACAATCCCACTGGATAAACTATTGCACCCGATCTCTCCTTATTTGTTCCCCTTTCATTCGATGTAAATTCATAGAAAGTCAAGATGGAATGAAAGGAGGAAAGAAACGTTGCCCTCCTTTTCATTATACCAATGTAACTTACAACAGAAACAAATTGCTTTACTTCGAGGCAAAAGCAAGATTTTCCGTCCAATGTATCCTAAAGATGCGAGGCACAAAGGGAAATCACAGCTGCGTTTCATAGAAGTAACAGCCAGAGAAGGGTTCAAATCCACACATGCGCAATGGAAGAGCAACCCATCGCCTGAACTCCTGGGAGACTTCAGCCCATTGTAAAGGGGCTCAAATGTGACCCCGTCAAGATTACATATGGTGCTCCTAGGCTGTAAGAAATTACCTGAGCGGAATCGAATCCACACCATTATCTTTCTGCTTTCGACGGTATAATAATACCTGCAAAATCCAAGAGATTCACCATGTCCTTGGAAGGAATACCTTGTCCTTGATTTATTCCGAGTCGGAACTGTCTCAGAACGAACCAGCAAACATGAGATTCCCGTCACATTCACACGCACATTTAGTCTTGACGCATAATTTCTTCTGACAGTTTCTCTCTCACGTGAAGAAGTATATATGGAGAGAGAAGTGAAGGTGATGTTTTAGCTCGATGGGCTTTCTCATATGGCTGAACCTGAACTGGGTAAAATTCCCAGAATGCAGTTTTGTTCGTTTCGTTTTATTAATTTTGCTGCAACTTCACTCTGTTCATTCCAATGATCGGAAGTGAATTGGACTTATATGATTAGAACGCTCAATGTTGTATTCAATTATGTTCGGAATTTATTTCAGCTTAAAGAAAATACTGATGAGAAAAACAGAAGGTTAAACTAAAAAACAAGATGCCAGTTTTGATGCTCAGTTACTTTGGCAGATTTCAGTGTGTATCAAATGAACCCAACATCATGGCGATCGTCCTCCCACCTTTAAGGCATGGGGTTAAAGCAGGAAATCGATCTCGAAGAGACTGGTCACTTCCTATTCATTATGAAATAGCTTGCCTTGACAATATGCCAAATCTGCTCAGTTCCATTTATAAAGCTTCATATGGAATATTAATAGAAATCTTTCGAAACTCTGAGGTTTTTTGCTGAATCTTACTCAGCTGCAGACGTTTCTGATATTTCTTTGCATCTGAAGTCGTACTAATTAGATACTGTTTCCTCGCACCTTCTACCCCCCACACCCCACTTTTACACTTTCACCTGGCCGCAGGCTGTCTCTCCCCTGGTGAAACTCACTGCTTGTGTTTCTCTAAATGTGCCTTTCCAAATATTTTGGAAACGGATTCTCTGAGTGACAGAAATTCTGCTCCCATCATTTATTTGTCCTACATCGATGGTTTTGAAAGCCTGACATTCAGAAATATACGAACTTGAAAGAGTGAATTTTCCATATGTTTACTCTGTCCAAACCTCAATTACGCTGGAAAAATTCCATTCGGTTTTCCTTGGTTCAGTGTCAAATTTTCCAAAACACAAATAAATAAAACTCCATCCCCAATATACGCCGTCAGCATCGTCTCTAATGTCTTAGCGACCCAGTAAACGCTGGCAGTGTCCTCTCTGATAGAATCACAGATTTCCTACAATGCAGAAAGTGCAGGTCAGACAATCAGGTCGGTAGGGAGACTCTGAACAGCATCTCAACCAGACCTAGCTCCCATCTCTATCCCCGCAGGCCTCTGGCTTGTGATTTCAAATATACCTGCTGGAATAAAACCTGGCATCGTGTGACTGCTGAACTTATCACTGCGTTCCCCATGGCTAACTCACTTAACTTGCTGAATTCACTCCCTGGACACATCAGCGCAATTTAACAGGCCAACCCACCTAACCTTCAGACTTAAGAGCAGTGCGAACCACTGAACAAATGCACCATCACATTGAACACTATCTGTATCATGTGCAATGGCTTTACACACTGGCAGCTCCGCCGAGTGAAAGCAAGCTGCGCCCACCAACCCGAATTCAATGCATCCAAACGCGGTTCACCGCTGTACAACCTCAGTAGTTCTGCTGGAAATGTTTCTGCACTCAGATCTGAATGGGTTTATTCTGTTTTCTTCCTCAGATTCCTGCTTTAAATAAACATATCAGTCAGGAACAACTCTATTTCATGGTTTTCATTGCAACACAAACACAATGTGCAGTTGGCTGAAGTTACGTGTTTGCACTTTCACTGACACTCTCTCTCCCCAGGAGCTGCAGTCCTTCCCCAGCTGATTCAGACAGCACTGTCCTTCCTGTGACATGTCCCATCGAGAATGCAAAGCCAGGCATGAATAACCTTCACTGGGGAACAGAGCGACAGGCTTAAAACATTCACGATGCCCCCAGCGGAGAATTGAGCCCTGTGACAGGAGGGGACACTAACCACGATACTGTGGAGGACAACAACATCGAAGGAGACCCTTCAGCCTGTTGTGGCCGTACTTGTCCAACACAACTGCTTAACGACCTGAATCAAGTACCATCGTTTAGCCCATAATCTTATATGTTTTGGCATCACATATTAACATCTCATTTTTTTAAAGGTTAGAATGATTTCCGCCTCTCTGACCCTTTCCGCAAATCTACTCAAACCTTTCCGCCTTTTCCCGAAATCTCTTGGCCCCGGTGTTCGATCCCTCCATCAATAACAAAGGCTTCTTTCGGTCTATCCTATCCATATCCCTCAGTATTTATTACATCTCATGTCATGTCTTCTGCAATCTCCTCTGCTCGGCGACAAACAATCCCAGTTGGACACTCTGGCAGGAGGAAACATATTTCCGCTGATGGGGGAGTGCCGAACCAGAGGACACAACTTAAAAATACGGTGTAGACCATTTAGGACAGAGATGAGGAGAAACTACTTCACCCAGAGAGTGGTGGCTGTGTGAAATGCTCTGCCCCAGAGGGCAGTGGAGGCCCAGTCTCTGGATTCATTTAAGAAAGAATTGGATAGAGCTCTTAAAGATAGTGGAGTCAAGGGTTATGGAGATAAGGCTGGAACAGGATACTGATTGGGAATGATCAGCCATGATCATATTGAATGGCGGTCAGGCTCGAAGGGCTGAATGGCCTACTCCTGCATCTATTGTCTATTGTCTATTGTCTGTCCAATCTCTCCTCACAACTGAAACTCTTCAGCCCAGACAAATCCCAGTGAATCTCTCCTGCAACTTTCCCAGTGCGATCACATCGATGCAGTACTCTGAATTGCAGAACTGCACACAGTAATCTCGCTCGGGCCGAATGAACTTTTTTTTCTATTCTGTTACAGTATGAGGGCGTCGCTGGCTCGGCAGTATTGATTGCTATCCCTAATTGCACAGCGGGTAGTTGAGACTCAACCATCTTGTAGTGAGTCTGGAGTTACATGGAGGCCCGAGAAGGTAAGAATGGCAGTTTCATTCCTTAAATGACGTCAGATTGTTTTGTTATATTTTCAACAATTGAACATGGATATATAAGAGTTATTAGATTCGTAATTCCAGATATTTATTGAATCCTAATTCTACCACCTAGCATGGTCAGAGTCAAATCCAGGTCCGTGGTGTCTGAATTAACAGTTCAGTGTTCAGTGGTCATAGCGCTTGGCCATTGCAGAAAAGTAGTGAAACTGATCTTATCCAATTAAGTCGCTTTTCCCCAAAACTGTTCCGTGCCATTTTCCTGAGCTGGACTCCCCTCCTCACCCCCCCCAATCCCCCAATAATATCTGGTCTATATCAGTAAAAGCTGCTACATGAGTATTGATCTAACAATAGTGGTAACCAAATGGATCAAATGGTCTGCAGGTCCCGATGGTGGGGTTGCGGAACGTTCACCCAGCAACAGTGACCACAGCCACACAGACTAATCGGTATCAATGGGAGAGTCTGTCTTAGATTCTGCAATGCCTTAGTGAAATAGGAACTGACTCCGCAAACACATGATGAAGGAGCAGCTCTCTGAAAGCTAGTGCTTCAATTAAACCTGTAAGACCATAACCTGGTGTTGGGTCATTTTTAACTTTGTACTCCATAGTCCAACACCGGCATCTCCAAATTAATGAGGCGGGGGTATGGGATGGAAAGTTCGGTTAGTGATCGTAGGAGGGAAGAAATCTCTGAGAACAGGTGGATTTGAATTCTGACATATGAAACACAGAGATGTGAGCGAGCAGAGCTTGAAGGAAAGAAAAATCACCTTGGAGAAAATCAAAACTTTAAAACAACTGATTCCTTTGTGTTTCACAAAAGCCTGGGACACATTGAGCAATTACTGCCGTGACTCGTAATCGAGCCGAGGTTGTTGCGGCCACAACGCAGAGTACTAACCACTACACGATCACGGCAAACCACAGACGAACACGCGAAACGCACGTAATAAGCAAAGTATCATAAGAAATGTTAGGCAGAGCAACAAATCCACAATATCAGTGCTGAGCGAACAGTGGCAGATATGTGGGAACTCAGAATGGGCTGACCGTTTAACATCGGTTCCCCCAGTGGCTGTGGTGATTCCATCATTAATGTGTTGAAGGCTGAGATAAATAGACTTCTCCAAAACATCAAAGACTCCAGGGACAGTGCAGCTTTTGTTACCTGAACATCCACCAATATCATTTATTGAATCAGTTGCTCCCGGTGCAGTCTCCTGTACATTGGGGAGATTGGGCACCTCCTCCCAGAGCGCTTTAGGGAACATTTCTGGGACAACCGCACCAATCAACCATACCACCCCGTGGCCCAACATTTCAACTCTCCCTCCCACTCTGCCCAAGACATGGAGGTCCTGGGCCTCCTTCACCGCCGCTCCTTCACCACCAGACACCTGGAAGAAGAACGCCTCATCTTCCGCCTCGGAACACTTCAACCCCAGGGCATCAATGTGGACTTCAACAGTTTCGTCCTTTCCCCTTCCCTCACCTCACCCCATTTCCAAACTTCCAGCTCAGCACTGTCCCCATGACTTGTCCTGACTTGTTCTACCTGCCTATCTTCTATTCCACCTATCCATTCCACCCTCCCTCCCGACCTATCACCTTCATCCCCTCCCCCACTTAACTATTGTACTCTATGCTACTTTTTCCCCACCCCCACCCTCCTCTCACTTATCTATCCACTCTTCAGGCTCTTTGCCTGTATTCTTGATGAAGAGCTTTTACCCGAAACGTTGATTTTACTGCTCTTCGGATGCTGCCTGAACTGCTGTGCTCTTCCAGCACCACTAATCCAGAATCTGGTTTCCAGCATCTGCAGTCATTGTTTTTACCAAGCTTTGGTTGAAATGTATACTTCAATAACAATGCAGTTTAACATCGGCTACTTCTCGAGTTTCCCAACACAAGGCAGTAACCACTGCTGCCACATAGTCCCAGTTCCTAGCCCCAGAATCAGAGGGATTGAGTGACGCAGTCTCGAATAACCAACTTGAAATCGAGATGCGAATGAGGTCGCAGAGATACTCGATGGCTCAAGTGACGCAACCGGAGAATGTACGGTATTTCTATGATGGTTTAGAGGCGCAAGCAATTCCGAGTTTGGGAGTCCTTCTGGTCAATGGAGGGGTAGAAGGGAACATTTGTTCCCGTTTATAATAACAGCAATCTACAGTGCATCTTGCTGAGACAGCTGAGTGCCACAGCTGGAGCGTGGGCAGCTGGTTTGAAGTTTAATTTTGCTTCATTCTCACCCAATTCCCTGGAATGAATTGTTTTCACCATTTTTATTTCAAATTGTTTGATATCTCCCTGCAGTCTGCGGCTTTCTTCCTCATGGTTATTGGCATGGCTAACTGTTGTATGATCTGCACACTGCTAAATCACGGCCACTACAAGTAAATATGAATCATTGATCTATATGAGAAAACAGTGGAACTCAGAGCAGGCATGCAGCGTAGGTTTGCAGGCGACGCCAGAATTGTAGACAGTGAGGAAGATTATCTAAGTTTCAAAAGGATCTTAATCCAATGAGTCGTTGGACTGAAAAATGTAACATTGAGTTCAGTCTGGATAAATGGAAGGTATTGCATTTTGGTACAACAAAAAGAGTATGGCTTTGCCTATGTTGGAGAAGAGGGAAGCTCGGTGTGCAGGTACATAATTCCTTGTAATTTGCATTACCAACAGACAAGATGGTTCAAAGGCATTTAACATACTTCCCTTCATTGCTCAGTCCTTTGTGCATAGGAGTTGGGACGTTATGTTGAAGTTTTGCAGGACATTGATGAGCCCTCTTCTGGAATATTATGTCCAGTTCTGGTCGCCCAGTTGTAGGAATGATATTATTCAGCTGGAGTAGGTTCACAAAAGGTATACATGCTTGTTGCCTGTGGAAGGTTTGAGTTCTAATGAAAGGCTGGATAGGCTGAGACTATTTTCAGATTCGAGATCGGGGTGCTGGAAAACCACATCAGGTAAGGCAGTATCCCAGGAGCAGGAGAATCAATTTTTTTTCGCGCAAGTGTCCTTCACCAGGCTCTTCCCCGAAACGTCGATTCTCCTGCTCCTCAAATGCTGCCTGATCGGCTGTGCTTTCTCAGCACAACACTCTCGACTCTGATCTCTCATCTGCAGTCCTCACTTTCTCCTAGTCGAGACTGTTTTCACTCTAGCTTAGGGTTTTGAGCGGCGACCTGACAGAAGTTTATGAATTATTGAGAAGGAAGTTTAGAGTTAACGATAGCTGCCTTTTCCCAGGAGGGGGATTTCAAGACGAGAGGGCATATGTTTAACTTGAAAAGAGAGATTTAAAAAGAAAGACATAAGGCATTTTTTTTAGGAACGGTGTTTTACGTGTGTAATTAACTTGCTGAGGAAGTGATGGATGAGGGTATGTTTGCAACATTTAATGGACAATTAATTCCAAATATGAATGGGAAGTGGGATTTTTAAAATAAATTTATTCATGCCTAGTGCATCAGTTATTTCCCAGAGGGCATTTAAGAGTCAACCACGGTGTTATCCATCTGGAGTCTCCTGTGGGACAGAGCAGATAAATATGGCAGGATGCTTCCCGAACTGGCATGAGTGAATCAGATGGGTTTTTCCACACAACTGATTCAGGTCACCACGAGACTCTTCAACTCCAGGTGCTTATTGAATTCAAACTCCATTATCTGTCATGCCAGGAACTGAACCCCTTGTCCCCAAAATATTGCCTGGGTTTTGGATTAACAACACAGTAATAAAACTACAAGGGCATTATCACCACTCAGCGGAGACAGGAGGAGGCAGACGGGAATGGGTTAGTTTGGCAATATGCTCAGCATGGAGCAGTTAGACTGACAGGCCTGTTTTTATGCTGTATGACTCTGACTGACACTATGGAGCAGGTAGCTGTTAGGGATTAACAGCAGCATTGACAGCATAACCGAACACCTGATGGGATATGTAATCCTGATGGAGTCTCCGGAGGTTGTTTTGCTCAGTTATCCCTTCCCACACGCGGGACTGGTGAACGGTCTCTCCCCAGTGTTCCTCATTTAATGAGTTTCCATTTCTGCGGTTAATTGATTCCCTTAACAGATCCCACATTGCCCTGCTTTCTCTGTGGTATCAGTGTCCTTTGTTCCACACAGGGTGAATGATCGTTTCAAATTGTGTCCACACAGATACAAACATTTCATGTTGTGAATGTCTTTTCATTCTTCCTCATTCACCTACCGGGTGTGAGTATGACTGGCCTGAACAATATTTATTCTTCGCCCCTCGTTCGTTGCTGTCTGGCTTCAACACAAACCCGGGTTGTGATCCCAGCCTCGGGTGTCTGTCTGTGGGCACTCTACACATTCTCTGTATGTTTGCGCTTTTATTTCTCCCTCAGACCAAAGATGAACCAGTTACAGGGATCAACAATGGGAAATGCAGGCTTATGGGACAGAGAATACCCTGGGGTCTGGTGGGATGCGCTTCTGATGTACCGTGTGGACTGGAAGGGCCGATTAAACTGCTTCCCCACACTGTGGAGATTCTTGAATTAAGGGTCAGCTCATGTTTTTCTGGTCCTGGAGTCTCTCGTGGGCATGACTGTGTGAAGATGGTTGAATCCCCTGCATAAGGGTCATGAATGAATGGGATTGCAGTAAATTAAAGTCATGATCTCTGTTCCTGAGGTCAGGATTGTGTTTCATGTTTTATTCGTCGATCGTAAACATCGCCGTTTCCGTGTCCCAAACCCCAAGGATGACTAGTTTAAAATATCACCCCAACACCACCTTCTCCAGGTTGAAGTCTTGACTGTGTGGAAGAAGCTGATACTGAGCTGATGCGAGCAAATGTAGCTGCCACCGCCAGTGTCAGAAACACAGATCCAAATAGTAAAATCATCTTTTAAAACCACCACTGCAAAGTTAAGGGCTCAACACTCTCCACTTGTGCCACTCAGCTGTCTTCGAAAAATGAACTCGAAATCGCTCTGATAGTATAAAGGGGGACAACCATTCCCTTGAGCAGGAGCACACTCAACCGAGGAATTTCTTGCGCCCCTATACCATCACAGAAGGACAGTACGCTCACCTATTTCATCACAGGAGTCAGAGAATAACTCCGTGCATACATTCCCATCCCCATTTCCGGTTCGGTCTGGGCGGCTGTGCCGATGTTAAGCTAAAATGCTGTTGAAGCATACATTTCAACAATATCCTGTACTGTCCCCCGAGTCTTTGATGTTTTGTCGAAATCGATTAATCTCATCTTTCAACATTCTCATTCAAGGGATCTCCACAGCCTCTGAGGACATCAAACTGAAAGATTCAGCTCATTCTCAGTTCCCACATGTCTGTCACTGTTCCCTGGGGACTGATATTGAACATGTGCTGTTCTTCCGAACATTTCCTCTGCTAGTATACTTATTGCTGCTTGCAAGCATCCTGTTCTGTGGTTACTGTGATCGTGGTTGTCGGTATTTTGAATTGTGACCACAGCAACCTCGATTTGAAACCAAATCACGGCACTAAGTGTTCTCTCCGTTGTCCTTTTTTTGACAAATGCTAAGAAATTAATCGTTTTACCTTCAAATTCCGCTCTCTTCCATCTCTGCGTTTCATTTATCAGGATTCAAACACTCCTGTTGTCGGAGACTCCTCTCCTTCCCACGATCATTAAACCTCCTTTCCGTCCCTCCCCCCATTTCTCTGTGGCAATGCACAATCTATCACTCTCTTTCACATTCATACTGTTCTGTCTGTGCTGCTGCTGCGGTCACTGTTGTTGGGTGAACGTGCCCCAGTCCAACCATCGGGACCTTCAAACAAGTCGATCCATTTGGATACCGCGGTTGTGAAATCAATCCCCATGTAGCAACATTTACTGACATAGGCCAGAGACAATTGGAGCGTCAGGCTCATGGAAAATACGCAGGGCAGTTTGGGTGCAAAGACATTTTATTGGAAAAGATCAGCTTTTGTGGCTTTCTGCGTTGGTCTTGTGGTAATTTCATAGGACTGATAATCCAGAGACCGAGGTAATAGTCTAGGTACTAGGGCTTGAATCCCACCATGCCATGATTGTCAAATTTGGATTCAAAAATATCTGCAAGGAAGAATCTCATGACTACTATAGATCCATTGACAATTGTTGAAAACAAAATCTGTTTCACTGATGTCATTTCGGGATGGAATTTGCTGTCCTGACTTGGTCTGGGCTGCATGTGACTTTAGACTCATAGCAATATGGTTGAGTCTCAACTGCCCTCTGGGCAATTCGGAATGGGTAATAAATTCTGCTTCGCCAGAATCGCCCTCACACTAATCCAAAAATTTTAAAACAAATGCTCATTAGGCTCAAACAAGTGTGTTGTGTGCAGTTTTGCAAATCACATTATAGCAGGGATGTGATCACACTGAGAAAATTGCAGGAGATATTTCCCGGGATACTGCTTGGGCTGAAGAGTTTCATTTGTGAAGAAAGACAGGACAGAGTTGAGTGTTTGTCGCAGTGTAAAGGAGATGTGGACAAGACATGATTGAGTTCGGGTATGGATAGGGTTGACTGAACGAGTTTCCTATTGATGGAGGGATCGATCAGCAGGGGCCAGAGATTTAAAAAGAAAGACAGAAAGGTTTGAGAAGATGTGCGAAAAACCTTTATCAGCCAGTGGGTGATTGGAGTTTGGAATACACTGCCTGCATTTTTCAAAGCGGCAGAATCCTTTATAACCTGAATAAAAGTCAGATGCGAACTTTTGATACGAAGGCATATAAAGCTGTGGGGTTAGCATTGTGAAATGGGATTCAGTTCATTAGGCAGTTGCTTTTGTCAAGTGTGGCCACATTTAGTTGAAGGGCTGCCTTTGACATTCTTGTCCTCAGTAGTATAATGGTTAATGTCCCCGCCTGACACAGGGATCAATTTTCCGCTGGGGACAATGTAAACATTTTAAAACTGTCGCTCCATTCCCAAATGTGGGTATGGATACCTGCCCTTCCATTCTCGATGGGGCATGTCACAGGAAGGACAGTGCTGCCTGAATAAAGTTGGGGAAGCTGAAAATGTGTTGCTGGAAAAGCGCAGCAGGTCAGGCAGCATTCAAGGAACAGGAGAATCGCCGTTTCGGGTATTAGCCCTTCTTCAGGAATCCTGCCTGACCTGCTGCGCTTTTCCAGCAACACATTTTCAGCTCTGATCTCCAGCTTCTGCAGTCCTCATTTTCTCCTTAAAGGTGGGGAAGGACTGCAACTCTCAGGGAGACAGAGTGTCAGTGAACGGCCAAACACGTGACTTCTGCAAACTTCACCTTGTGCCTGTGCTGGAATGAAAAGCATTTGACAGACTTGTTCCGGATTGAAGTGTTTACTAGAAGCAGGAAGCTGAGGAAGAAACAACATAAATGCATTCAAATATGAGTGCAGAAACATTTCCCGCAGCACGAATGAAATTGTAAATTTCAGAGTAGCGTTTCCATACATTGAATTTGGGTTCATTTGTTTTGATGAGGCTGTTACCAGGGTAGAAAACCATTAAAAATGATACAGCATTTGCCCAGTATGATGGAACATTGTCTCAGTAATTCGCATTGCTATTCAGAGGGAGGGTTAGGTTGATTGGCAAAGTTAAATTGCCCTCTCGTGTCCAGGGAGTGAATTAAGTAAATTAGGTGAATTAGCCATGGGTAACGTGGGGATAAGGTTAGAAGTCACATGACGCCAGGTTATACTCCAACAGGTTTATTTGAAATCATATGGGGGAGGGATTCCCCTTCTTCAGGTGAAATATAAGGAAATAGGGAGGGGAGCTAGGTCTGGGTGAGATGCTCTTCAGAGATTCGACACCAGCTCGATTGACTGAAATGCTCTTTCTACACTGTAGGATTCCTTGATTCTATGAATTGACAATGACGGTGTTTACTGGGGTGTAAAGCCATTAGAGAAGATGCTGATGGGGTTGTACTGAGGATGAGATTTTATTCACTTGTCTTCTTGGAAAATTGAGAACAGTTATCCTTAAACCAAGGAAAACTTAATGGGATTTTTTCAGGTTATGAAATGTTTGAACAGACTAAATAGGTGGAAAATTCCCTCTTTCAAGTAAGTAAACATCTAGATGACAGGCTTTCAATACCTTTGATAAAACCTTGGAAGGACAAAGAAATGATGAGAACAGATTCGCTATCACTGCAAGAATCTGTTTTTCAAAATATTTGGAAAGGCACAATTAGTGACTTACAAGGAATAAATTTCACAAGGAGAGAGACAGCGTGTGGCTAGGTAAAGGTGCAGAGGTGGATTGTAGTCGGTCGGAAGTTGCGGGAAACAATGTCGAAGTTGGTTGACTTTAAATGTAAAGAAATTTCTTTAATGTGTGCAAAACTGAATAAGATTCGCTTCCAAAACTCTGCATTTTGAAAGATTTGGCATACTATTCCACCTAAAGCATTGTAAATGGAACTGAGTGGATTTTTATTTATTGTGAACGGAAGATATTACATAATGAGTAGGAAGTGACCAGTTGCTTGGAGATCGACTTCCTGCTTTCATCAAGATGTGAGAACAAACACCATGATATTTGGTCCATTTAATACTCAGTGAAATCTGCCAAAGCAACAAGAAACAAAACTGGTGGGTTTTCTTTTGCACTTTAACCCTCTGTTTTTCTAAGCAGTATTTTCCTTAAGCTGAAATTAAGTCAGAGCAAATTTGAATACAACATTAATCGTTCCAATGAGATATATCTAATTCACTTCTGATTATTACAATGAACCTGGTGAGGTTTCAGCAAAATTAAAATGAAACGAATAAATCAGCATTTCTTGCGATTGAATCCAATTCAGCTTCAGCCATATGAGAAAGGCCATTGAGCAACAACATTGCCTTTATTTCACTCACCATGGCTGCTTCTTCACGTGAAAGAGAAAGTGACTTAAGAAATTATGAGTCAAATGTAGGTGTAAATATGACGGAAAATTCTTGTCCTGTTTCATCCTGACTATAAGATCTAGCACTCAGTTCTGACTCAGAATGTATTAATGACAGCTATTCATTCTGACCAGCTTGGCTATTTATTGGGATTTGCTGTTATGATAATTCTAGTGAAAGCAGTAACACAATGGTGTGGATTTGATTTCGCTCTGGAACTTTCTCATCCATGACTTTCACTACAAGTAACCTGATGAGGTCACATGTCACCCCACTACAAAATGTGCAGAGGAGACTGTGAGATTACGGTGCTGGTTTATTACACCGCTGTGCTCCACATTCACGGGTTCGAGTCACACTCTGGTTGCTAACTTTACGCACCGCTCTAGCAGTTTTCCTTTGCACCTCACCCTCTGGTATACACTGGATCGAGAATCTTGTTGTTGCCCTTCACTGCACGGCCGATTCACAAATAATCGACACCACATTAAAGTCGTAATGAAGAGTGAGAGCAGTCATTCTATTCAATTGTAGATGAAATTGGTATAATGAGAAGGAACGCATTTTTCTTTCTGCCCAACATTCCATCTTGTCTTTCTATGAATTTACATCGTAACAAAGAGAAAAAAATAAGAAGAGATCGAGCGCACAAATGAATCCAGTGAGGTTGTTCATGAGTAATTTAACCTAACACTTCACACAAAGATCTGATCAGTATTTCAAACAGTCACTCGGAATTGGAACCACAGAAAATTTCTCCAATGAAACAAACATTTCATTCTTTCACCAATTTCTGCTGTGTGTCAATCATACAACGATCCATCGTCCAGCGTGATCACTGACTTGCCAACTGTATAAGATCTAGCACCTTCCTTCAGCAATCACAGCTTCTGTGCACAGCCACCTGTGCTGGGACCCTGTGTCATTTGTTGCCCCCAGGTCACAGCACATTTCTTTTTCCTGTGTTTATGAGCTTTGTTCCTGATCTGTCTGATCTGTTTAATAAACCTTTCCTGTCACTTCATCCCATCCCCTCACAATTCTGAACCTATGAATAAAATAAAGCCTGAGACGAAATGTTAAACCAAGTGGAAATATGCTATTCAGCCCAAGGAGTCTGCTCAACCATTCATGATTGATCTGATTTGGAGATGCCGGTGTTGGACTAAGTTAAATTCACACAACACCAGGTTATAGTCCAACAGGTTTACTTGGAAGCACTAGCTTTCTGAGCGATGCTTCTTCATCAGGTGATAGTCACCTGACTATCACCTGATGAAGGAGCGTCTCTCCGAAAGCTAATGTGCTTTCAATTAAACCTATTGGACTATAACCTAGTGTTGTGTGATTTTTAACATATTGATCTGATAATCTTGAATTTCTTTCTGCTCAAAAGGATGCCTTTTGGGTTTGTCCCTTGGTGGAGGAAAGTAGGAATTTGTTCGCCTTTGAATGGGAAGATCCCGAGACAGGATGGAAACAGAAATACCGGTGGGCCGTGCTCCCCAGGGGTTTACGGAATCCCCGGATTTATTTGGACAGATGTTAGAACAAATATTGGAGAAATTTAGCAGCCACAAGGGGACTACCCTGTTGCAATATGTAGACGACATTTTAGTAATAGGAAAAAGAAGAGAAAGAGTAGTAGAAGCAACTAACAAATTATTGAATTTCCTGGGTCAGCAAGGACTGAGGGTATCTAAAAACAAACTACAATCTGTGGATCAAGAAGTGAAATACTTGGGACATTTAGTTAGGGAGGGAAAGCGAAAGATAAGGCCGGAACAGTAGAGGGAATAGTGGGGATTCCGCTGCCCAGGAGCAAACGGGGATTACGTAATTTTTTGGGTTTAACGGGATATTGCAGATTGTGGATTGATTCTTATGCTCAAAAGACGAATAAATTATATCTCAAACTATTACAGAAGGAACCAAAGTGTCTGAGTTTGGAAGAAAAGGAAAAGCTATCTAAGAATTCAAAAGAGATCTCGTCCATGCCCCATGTTAGCCTTACCTTCTCCAGATAAACCTTTCCACCTCTTTGCTACCATAGATAAGGGAGCGGCTTTGGGAGTATTAAGCCAGAGGTGGAGATGAATGAGACAGCCAGTAGCATATCTTTCGAAGCTATTGGATCCAGTATCCCGGGGGTGGCCTGAGTGTGTGCAGGCCGTGGCTGCCTCTGCACTGTTGGTGGAGGAAAGCAGAAAGCTTACATTTGGGGGAGCCCTAAGAGTAAGTGAGAACGATCCTAAACCAAAAAGCTGGGCGATGGTGGACTGACTCGCGGATTCTGAAAAATGAGGCAATATTAATAGAAAAGGATGATCTAGTGTTGGTCACTGACAATTGTTTAAATCCAGCTGCCTTTCTTTGGAAAGGGGAAGGAGAATATCCTCAGAATCCAGGGCACGACTGCCTTGACATTATAGAATACCAAACTAAGGCCCGCATGAACCTGAGAGATGTTCCGCTTCATGCAGGAGCCCCACATTTTATAAACGGATGATCCTGGGTGACTGAAGAGAAAAGACTTCATGGGTATGCAGTCGTCGATGGGACGGAATGTAGTGTGGTAGAGGCAGGAAGGTTGTCAAATGGGTGGTCAGCACAGACCTGCGAACTCTATGCATTGGAAAGAGCCTTAGGGCATTAGAAAATAAAGAGAGAACAGTATACACTGACTCTAAATATGCATTTGGTGTTGGCACGTTCGGAAAGATATGGCAGGAATTGAGGACTGATCAATAGCCGGGGGAAGGAATTGGCATATGAGGAGTTGATTAAACGGGTCTTGGAGTCCCTATTACTCCCCCGAGAAATAACGGTAGTGCATGTAAATGGTCATCAGAATAGAAATGAACCAGAAGTTAGGGGGAATAGGTTAGCTGATGAAGTGGCTAAGGAAGCAGCCCTGAGCCCATAAGAAGTGGTGATCCATTTCCTAATACCTCCTGTCCCAGGTCCTCGGGAAGCTCCTACATTTACTGAAAGAGAGGAAAAAGAATTGCAAGATTTAGGGGCTGTAAAAACAGCTGACGGGCATTGGAGGTTACCTGATGGAAGGTAAACGTTAAACAAAATGATGATGCGAGAAATTATGGCTGTCCCACATCATGGCAGCCATTGGGGAGTACAAGCCATGTGTGATTTAGTTCTTAGAGAATATGGATGTAAAGGAATATATACGATTGCTAAACATATATGTGAGGGATGTATAATATGCAGAAAGGTAAATAAGAAAGTCCTGAGAAAACAGACCCCAGGAGGAAGAGACCCAGACTGAGACCCTTCCAGAGTATACAAGTAGATGATACTGAAATACCCAGAGTAGGAAGACTAAAATATATGCTGGTCGGAGTAGATCATCTATCTGGTTGGGTTGAGGTATACCCCCGAGCTACTGCCACTGCGAGTGGGGTGTCTAAAACAATATTGGAGCACATAATTCCCCGATATGGGCTAGGGAACAATATAGATTCCGACCAAGGAACTCATTTTACCTCTAAAGTGTTACGGGGGTAACGAAAGGGTTGGGAATTTCCTGGGAGTTCCATACTCCATGGCACCCGCCATCATCAGGAAAGGTTGAGAGAATGAACCACACACTCAAATGACAGCTCTCTAAATTGATAATAGAAACCACACTCCCTTGGACCAAATGTTTACCTATAGCTCTCTTGCGAGTACAAACAGCCCCAAGGAAAGATTTGGGACTATCACCCTATGAAATCTTATTTGGATTACCTTATCTTCGAAGGAAGGGAGAATAGCCAATTCCCGAACCTAAAGATTTTTTCTTAAAGAACTATATACTGGGCTTGTCCTCCTCTTTGTCTTTCCTCAGGGAACAGGGTTTATTGGCACAGACTCCACCCCTTGAATTCACCGTTCATCCCATCCGGCCGGGAGATTTGGTCTTAGTAAAATCATGGACAGAGACTAAATTGCAGCCAGACTGCGAAGGGACGGATCATGCTCTTTTGACTACCGAAACGGCAATAAGGACGGTGGCGAAAGGCTGGACTCACTACACTCGGATCAAAGGGCCAGTGGACCCTCCAGTTGAGGAAGAAATCTGGACAGCCGAATCAACGCAAGATCCGCTGAAACTCAGACTAAAGCGAATTTGAGAAACTGATTATACAGTGGTGACGCGAGCGCGGGATTATTTCTGTAAGATTGTATATTAAGTCTTTTGGTGCTTCAGCACTTTCTTTAGACTGCTGGGGATGCTTAGAGTTATGATGCTAGCTCTATTACTATTGGCTTTTTGTCAAATATCATTTTCATTCGTGTTATTTATGGTCCCTGAGTCTGATAATCCACAAGTAATAGACCTGATTCATGTAGTTTAGTAAATTGTGGGGATGGAAATAATCAGAGACAGTGCAGCTCAGAGATACATCTTAAATCATATGGGGATGGCCTTGGGGATGGTACTTGGTATAATGGTCTCGTCACAGTACACCGGGCCACCTTCCGACCAGCTCTGGATTGTCCCGATATAGAGTGTAACCCAATATACTTAACGATCAAAAAAACCACATGACACGAAGCAATTCTTGGCAGGGGGTGTGCGGGGTAAAATTAAATGAAACATTTGGGATAGAAATGAAAACAAGCTGGAATGATTTCTCAGGCTGTTGTTTCTGAAGAGCGGAGAGCAGGGAAAATGGGCGGAACTACTGGATAATAAGATACAACCTTTCACCCCTCCTGATGACCTTAAAGTAGTAAAAATTGCAGAGGTAAAGGTCTTGAAACAGACTATCGAAAGAGAAACTGTGTACACGGATGCAAATGCCTGGGTTGAATGGATAAAGTATACTGTAAAAAGTCTGAACAAGAGCATCTCTTATGATAGTTTACTTATTACGTGCGTTTAGCACGTTCGCGTGTGGTTTGCCGTGATCGTATAGTGGTTAGTATTCTGCGTTGTGGCCACAGCAACCTCGGTTCGAATCCGAGTGACGGTAGTAATTCCTCTATGTGTCCCCGGCTTTTGTGAAACACAAAGGGATCAGTTGTTTTAAAGTTTTGGTTTTCTCCAAGGTGATTTTTTTTTCCTTCAAGCTCTGCTCGCTCACATCTCTGTGTTTCATATGTCAGAATTCAAATCCACCCGTTTTCAGAGATTTCTTCCCTCCTAAGATCACTGACCGAACTTTCCATCCCATACCCCCCTTTCATGAATTTGGAGATGCCGGTGTTGGACGATGGAGTACAAAGTTAAAAATGACACAACACCAGGTTATGGTCTTACAGGTTTTATTGAAGCACTAGCTTTCTGAGCGCTGCTCTTTCCTCATGTGTTTGTGGAATCATTTCCTATTTCACGAAGGCATTGCAGAATCTAATACAGACTCTCACATTGATACCGATTAGTCTGTGTGGCTGTGGTCACTGTTGCTGTCAGCGACGCCCTCATACTGTAACAGAATAGAAAAAAAAAGTTCATTCGGCCCTAGCCAGATTACTGTGTGTAGTTCTGCAATTCAGAGTACTGCATGGATGTGATCGCAGTGGGAACGTTGCAGGAGAGATTCACTGGGATATTGTCTGGGCTGAAGAGTTTCAGTTGTGAGGAGAGATTGGACAGACTGGGGTTGTTTGTCGCCGAGCAGAGGAGATTGGAGAAGACATGACTGAGATGGACAAAATATTGAGGGATATGGATAGGATAGACTGAAAGAAGCTTTTCTTATTGATGGAGAGATCGAACACTGGGGCCAAGAGATTTCGGGAAAAGGCAGAAAAGTTCGAGTAGATTTGCGGAAAGGATCAGAGAGGCGGAAATCATTCTAACCTTAAAAAAAATTGAGATGTTAAATTGTGATGCCAAAACATGTAAGATTATGGGCTAAACGATGGATTACGTGATTCAGGTCGTTAAGCAGTTGTGTTTGACAAGTGCGGCCACAACAGGCTGAAGGGCCTCCTTCGATGTTGTCCTCCTCCACAGTATCGTGGTTAGTGTCCCCGCCTGTCACAGGGCTCAATTCTCCGCTGGGAGCATCGTAAAGGTTTTAAACCTGTCGCTCTGTTCCCCAGTGAAGGTTATTAATGCCTGGCCTTCCATTCTCGATGGGACATGTCACAGGAAGGACAGTGCTGTCTGAATTAGCGTGGGGAAGGTCTGCAGCTCCTGGGGAGAGAGATTGTCAGTGACAGTGCAAACACGTAATTTCAGCCAACTGCACATTGTGTTTGTGTTGCAATGAAAACCATTATATAGAGTTGTTCCTGACGGATATGGTTATTTAAAGCAGGAATCTGAGGAAGAAAAGAGCAAACCCATTCAGACATGAGTGCAGAAACATTTCTAGCAGAGCTACTGAGGTTGTACAGCGCAGAACCGCGTTTGCATGCATTGAATTCAGGTTGATGGGCGCAGCTTGCTTTCACTCGGCTGAGTTACCATTGTATAAATGATACAGATAGTGTTCAATGAGATGGTACATTTATTCAGTGGTTCGAACAGCTGTTAAGTCTGTAGGTTAGGTGGGTTGGCCTGTTAAGTTGCGCTGATGTGTCCAGGGAGTGAATTCAGTAATTTAAGTGAATTAGCCATGGGGAACGCAGTGATAAGGTCAGCAGTCACACGATGCCAGGTTTTATTCCAGCAGGTTTATTTGAAATCACAAGCCAGAGGCCTGGAGGGATTGAGAAGGGAGCTAGGTCTGGTTGAGATGCTGTTCAGAGTCTCCCTACAGACCTGATTGTCTGAACTGCACTTTCTGCCTTGTAGAGAATCTGTGATTCTATCAGAGAGGACACTGCCAGCGTTTACTGGGTCGCTAAGACATTAGAGACGATGCTGACGGCGTTTAGTGGGGATGGAGTTTTATTTATTTGTGTTTTGGAAAATTTGACACTGAATCAAGGAAAACCGAATGGAAGTTTTCCACAGTATTTGAGGTTTGGCGAGATTAAAATGTGTTAAATTCTCTCTTTCAAGTTCATATATTTCTGAACGTCAGGCTTTCAAAACCATGGATGTCGGACAAATAAATGATGGGAGAAGAATTTCTGTCACTCAGTAAATCCGTTTCCAAAATATTTGGAAAAGTACATTTAAAGACCCACAAGCAGTGAGTTTCACCATGAGACAGACAGCCTGTGGCCAGGTAAAAGTGTAAAAGTGGGGTGTGGGGGGGTAGAAGGTGCGAGGAAAAAATATCTAATTTGGACGACTTCAGATGCAAAGAAATATCGGAAACGTCTGCAGCTGAGTAAGATTCAGCAAAAAAAAAAATTCAGAGTCTTCAAAGATTTCTATTAATTTTCCACATGAAGCATTATAAATGGAACTGAGCAGATTTTGTCTATTGTCAAGGAAAGCTATTCCATAATGAATAGGAGGTGACCCGTCTCTTAGACATCGATTTCCTGCTTTCATCCCATGGCTTAAAGGTGGGAGGACAATCGCCAGGATGTTGGGTTCATTTGACACCCACTGAAATCTGCCAAAGTAACTGAGCATCAAAACGGGCATCTTGTTTTGTAGTTTAACCTTCTGTTTTTCTCATCAGTATTTTCTTTAAGCTGAAATAAATTCGGAGCAAAATTGAACGCAACATTTAACGTTCCAATCACATAAATCCAATTCACTTCCGATCATTGGAATGAACAGAGTGAAGTTGCAGCAAAATTAATAAAATGAAACGAACAACACAGCATTTCCGGGAAATTTACCCAGTTCAGGTTCAGCCATATGAGAAAGACCATCGAGCTAAAACATCACCTTCACTTCTGTCTCCGTATATACTTCTTCACGTGAGAGAGAAACTGTCTGAAGAAATTATGCGTCAAGACTAAATGTGAATGTGAATGTGACGGGAATTTCATGTTTTCTGGGTCATTCTGAGACAGTTCTGACTCTGAATAAATCAAGGACAAGGTATTCCTTCCAAGGACGAGGTGAATCACTTTGATTTTGCTGGTATTATTATTCTGCTGAAAGCAGAAACATAATGGTGTGGATTCGATTCCGCTCAGTGAATTTCTTATCCCCTCGGTGCACCATATGCGATCTTGACGGGGTCACATGTGAGCCCCTTTGCAATGGGCTGAAGTCTCCCAGGGGTTCAGGCGACGGGTTGCTCTTCCATTGTGCTTGTGTGGATTTGAATCCTTCTCTGGATGTTACTTCTATGAAACGCAGCTGTGAGGTTTCCTTTTGTGCCTCGCATCTTTAGGATACATTGGATGGAGTATCTTCCTCTTGCCCTTCATTGCACCGGAGATTTGTGATAAATCGATACCTCATCAAAGTCGAAGTAGAGCAATTTGGTTCTGTTGAAAGTTACATTGGGATAATGAAAAGGAGGGCAACCGTTTCTATTCTCCTTTCATTCCATCTTGACTTTCTGTGAATTTACATCGAATGGAAGAGGAACAAATAAGGAGAGATCGGGTGCAATAGTTTATCCAGTGGGATTGTAAATTTTAATGTAATACTCCACACAAAGTTCTGTTCAGTATTTTAAATAGTCAATTGAATTGGGACCGCAGGAAACTTTTCCAATGAAACGAATTTTTCATTCTTTCACAACCTTTTGCTGTGCGAATCATACCGCGATCCATCATCCAGCGTGATCACCAAATTGGCAATCATATTAGAGCTACCAATTTGCTTTAGCAATCACAACATCTGCACATACCCATCTGCGGTGTGCCATGTGCCATTTGTTGTATCCAGGCCACAGAACATTTCTTGTTCATGAACTTATGATCTTAGTTCCTGATCGGTCTGTTCAGTTTGAGAAACCTTTTCTATCACTTCATCCCATCCCCCCAGATTTCTCAAGGCATCAATAAAATAAGGCGTTAGACCAAATGACGTAGGACTGGAAGTCGACCATTCAGCCCATTGAGTCTGCTCCACCATTCAACGAACTCATGGCTGATCTGATAATCCTCAACTCCATTCTCCAGCATTGCCAAGACAAAGCTTCATCATCTTTCTGGTTAAATATCTGTCTGGCACAGTTTGAAAATACACAACAACTCAGCCTCAACAACAATTTCGGCAAGGAGTTCCACCGATTCATTGGATCCTGAGCAAAGAAATTACTCCTCATTTCTGGTTAATTAGACAATATCTAATTCTGAGTTCATGTCCTCTGGTGCTCTCCTCATACCAGAGGGTGAATCACCTGCCCGTATCTACCCTGTCAAGATCCCATGAATATTGAACGTTTATAAATGTTACTATGTGATTATCGAGGTCCCCTCCCTCTCCTTTGTTTCAAGGAGAATAATCCCAGCCTAACCAATCATTCCACGAAGCTCCATTTTCTCCAGTGTTGACAACATGTTCATTAATCTCTGCTGTCCCCTGTAGCGTCCTTCCATGTTATTAAGGCAGGTGGGGACATTTATGCGAAGAAACGGTTGAAATTTCAAGCACAGACAGCAATTGGATCTTGAAATCAGACAGTGACTGGAATCAGATTGGTCCACACAAGGACAAAATAGAGTAATGATCACTCTGACAAATGAAAATTTAATCATATCTCATTGACATTCAATAACTTTACTGTAAACAAATTACCCCGTGTAATCGTCCACAGAGCTATTATTTCGGGGAAAAAAGCTTATAGAAACTGGCTACATAAACACTTTGACAACAATAACATGTTCTTGAGGGATTTTTTGATTATAAACTCAACTCATTGTTCTGTGAATCCTACATCGTTTGCAAGGCACAAATAAGACGTGGGAAATAACTCTCTCCATTTGCCTAGATGGGTGTAACTTCAATAACACTTAAGGAACTGGACACCGTCCACGACAATGCAGTCACTTGAGTGTACCCACTTCAACACCTGCAATATTCATTCCCTTAACTGCGAAGGCACAATTCCAGCAGAGTTCACCAACTATAAGATGCACTGGAGTAAGTCATTCGGGCATTTTTGACAACCTTCAAAGCTCAACAGCTGTACTGACTATAAGGACAAGTTTGGAAGATGCAACGAAACGCCACCATTCTCAAGTTCCCCTCCAAGGCCCATAGCACCCTGACTTGGAAAGGAATCAGTGAGAAACTCATTGGTGAAACGGCCTTGATGGGCAAAGTTGCATACTTCAGCCTTCCATCTTTTATCTCACAATTTTAAGAAAAATGTTGATTTATGCGTGACCAGACTTATGCTCAGTCCTTTAGCTGTTTCCTAAACTGGTGGTTGCTAAAGTTCTGCTATCATCCACAGCCTGTGGTCAACAATAGAAAATACCTGAAAATCCTCTCAATCAACTGACTCGCCTCAAGATTAGAGTGGTGTTGGAGAAGCACAGCAGGTCCGGAAGCATTTAAGGAGCAGAAAAAATGGACGTTTCAGTCAAAAGCCCTCCAACAGGAGTGAGACAGGGATCACATGGGATGGAGAGATAAATGGGAAGGGGGTGGGGCTGGGGAGAAGGTTGCTGAGAGTGCTGTATGTGTATGCAGGCGAGGGGTGAACATGATATGTCAGAGAAGTAGGTGGAGTGGATAGGTGGGAAAGAAGATGCACAGGTGGTGCAATCAGGCGGACGGTATTGAGCTGGAAGGTGGGAACTGGGGTAAGGTAGGGGAGGGGAAATGAGGCAACGGGTGAAGTCCAAATTGATGCCATGGGGTTGAAGGGTCCCGACGCAAATGATGAGGCTTTCTTCCTCCAGGAATCGGGTCGTGAGGCAGTGGCGATACAGGAGGCCCAGAACCTTCATGTCCTCGGGAGAGTGGGAGGAGGAGTTGAAATGTTTGGCCATGGGGCACTGGTGTTTATTCTTGCGAGTATCCTGGAGATATTCTCTGAAGTGTTGTGTGAGAACACATCTCCTCTCTCCAACTTAGAGGAGACCGCATCAGGCGGAATGTATACATGAAATGGCATGTGTGGAAGTGCAGGAGAAACTTTGATGGATGTGGAAGCCTCCATTAGAGCCTTGGACAGAGGTGAGGAGGTCGATGTGGGTGCAGGTTTTGCAATTCCTGCAGTGATAGGGAATTTTATGTTTCCTTCCCCACCCCTATCCACTTTGACAAAGACCCTTTCCTCCATGACTACCTAGTCAAGTCCAGGCCCTCCAATGACCCACCCTCCCCTCACGGCACGTTCCCCTGCCACCACAGGAATTGCAAAACCTGCACCCACATCTTCCCTTTCACATCCTTCCAAGGCTCCAATGAGCCTTCCACATCCATCAATTGTCCGTGTGCACTTCCACACATGTCATTTATTCCATCTGTTGCTCGCGATGCGGTCTCCTCTACATTGGGGCCAACAGACACATTCTCGGAGAGCGTTTCAGAGAACATTTCCAGGGAACCCGCAACATTCAACTCCAACGCCCCAATACCAAAAACATCAATTACGACGTCCCCCGACTCTCCCAAGGACATGCAGTTCCTGGGTCTCCTCCACCGCCATTCCCTCACCACCAGACGCCAGATCTTCCACCTCGAGACCCTCAAACCCAGGGCATCAACGTGGTCTTCACCGGTTTCCTCATCTCCCCACGGCCACCTTATCTGAGTTCCAAGTTTCGACTGACCTGACCCACTTGTCTATCTTCTTTTCCACCTATCCGCTCCACCCTCTTCTGCGACCTATCACCTTTAACCCCATTTCTATTCACATCTTGCACTCTCAGCTAATTTCTTCACAGACCCAGTCCTCCCGTTTATCTCTCCACCCTCGAGGCTCCCAGCTTTATTCCTGATGAAGGGCGTTTGCCTGAAACATTATTTTTATTCTGCAAATCGGATGCTGCCTGACCTGCTGTGCTTCTTCAGCACCACTCTAATCTTGATTCTGATTTCCAGCACCTGCAGTACCCACTTCCGTCCATCTGATTCCCCTGTCCATTGATCTTGAATAGGCCGTTTTCTAAAGTTCCAGCATCATTTCCCTGCTCTTATATTCCCACCTGCGGTCAAGAACAGAAAGTATCTCCAACCTATCGAGACCACTTGATCCCTTGTCCAATCACCTTCAAACATTCGTGAATGTCTACTCCAATTTCTCTTTAATTACTTTAAACCACTCAGCATTCACACTTTTCTCATTGTGCGTCCTCAAATTCATTATCACCCACTTCACTGGATTGAATTCCTTTCAGCACATTTTCTTGCCAATTGTTTCAAATCTCCCTGCAGTCTATGCCTTTCTTCCTCATGGTTAACGACATGACTAATTGTTACCTGATTTGCAAGCAGCTAAATGATGGTCACGACAAATAATTAAAAATCGTTGACCTATATGAGAAAACAATAGAACTCATCGAAGCCATATTTCATAAGCTTGCAGAGGACACCAGAAGAGGAGACTGTGAAGAAGGTGATCTAAGATTCCAGAAGGATCTTAATCCATTGCGTCCTTGGGCTGAAAAATGTCACATGAAGTTCAATCTGGATAAATGGAAGGCATTGCATTTCGCTACATCAACTCAGAGTAGGGCTTATACAATTAATGATCGGGCGTTTCATCGTGTTGTGGAACACGGAGGCCAGGAATGCAAGTACATAATTAATTTTAGTTTACTTCAGATATAGACAGAATGGTTAAAAAAATGTCATCCTGCCTTCGTTGCTCAGTCCTTTGAGCGTAGGAGTTGGTCCGTTATGTTGAAGTTGAATAGGACATTGGGTGATGCGTTTTCGGGAATACTGTGTCCAGTTCCTATCGCCCAGTAATAGAAAGGAAATTATTCAGCTGGAGTAGGTTGAGAACAGGTATACCAGCGTATGGCTACAGGGGAAGGTTTGTGTTATAACGAAAGGCTCGATAGGCTGACAATATTTTCACTCGAGCACTGAAGTTTGAAAGGCGACCTGAAAGAAATTTATAAATTATTGAGAGTTCGGCTCGAGTTAACTGTAACTGTCTTTTCTCCAAGGAGGGGGGACTTCAAGACGAGAGGGTAAATGTTCAAAGTGAAAAGAGGGATTTAAAATAAGACATGAGAGGCTTTTTTTTTAACAGAGGATGGTTTATGTGTGCAATGAAATGAAGTGATGAATGAAAGTACATTTACACAATTTACAGGATATTTGGATCGACAAATGAATTGGAAAGTTTCAGTGGGATTAACAAAAGCTATTCACTCATGCCAAGTACACTATTTATTGCACATAGGGAAGTTCAGAATCAACCACAATATTATGGATCTGGAGTCACACACCAGCCAGACACCAGATAGGTATGGCAGTTTCCTTCCCTATCAGGTATTAGTGAATCAGATCGACTGATTCAACATCATCATTAGACTCTAGGTATTTATTTAAATAAAATTACCAGCATCTGCCATGCCAGGGTGTGAACCCATGTCCTCAGAATTATATCTGGACATTCATATTAACAATGCAGTAATAATATCACAAGGGCATTACTAACCCTCAGCAATTACAGGAGCCGTCAGATGCGACTCGTTTAGTTTGGCATTATGTTCAGTATGAGCTGATAGGAGCGAAAGGCCTGATTTCATGCTGCATGAGTCTATGACTTTGACACGATGAAACTGGCAGTTGGTTGGGATTAACAGCAGCGTTGACAGTTTAGTTGACCTCCTTCTGGGATATGTAATCTTGCTGGTTACTCTGGAGGTTCTTCTGCTCATTGAGCCCTTCCAATACATGGGACTGTTGAACTGTCTGTCCCCAGTTTGACTGAATCGATGAGTTTCCACTTCAGCAGGTAATTGAATCACGCATTGCGCTGGTTTCTCTGTGATATCGGTTGAACGATTGGTTGAAATCATGTCCACGCAGACGTAGGTCCCATTGTCCATGTTGTGAATGTGTTTTTATTCTGCTTGATATATCCACAGGGTGTGGATGTCACTGGTCAGGACAGCATTTGTTGTTCATCCTGATTCGCTGCTGCCTCGCTGCTCGAGAGACATGGATTCGATCCCAGTCTCGTGTGACTGTGTGCAGTTTGCACATTCTCTCTTTGCTTGTGTGAGTTTCCTCCCACAGTCTGAAGGTGTGAAGGTTACTGGGGTCAGCCATGGGAAATGAAGGGGAACGGAATAGTTATGGAGTGTGGGACTGCTAGGATGTTCTTCAGAGAGATGGTGTCGACTGGAAGGGCCGAATGGCCTGCTTTCCCACACGGTCGTCATTCTCGGATTTCGGGTCAGCTATTTCGTTCAGGTCCTGGAGACACAAGTAGGCAGGATTGGGTAAAGATGGTAGCATCCCCTGGATAAGTGACATGCATGAATGGGATTGCAGGAAATTAAAGGCATGCTCTCTGTTCCTAAGGTCAGGCTTCCATTCCAGGTTTTATTCATCGAACTTTAACATTACCACTTCCGTGAGTGAGTCCCCAAGGATGACTAATTTATTATATCACCACAACACCACTTTCTCCAGGTTGCAGTATTTATTGGGAACAAGAAGCTGATTCTGAGCTGATGCGAGCAAAAACAGGTGCCAATGTCAAAACCACTGATCCAAACAGGAAAATGAAATTTCGTACCTCGTCACCCCAAAGTTAAAGTCACCACATGCTTTGGATGCGCCAATCGGCTTTCTCAGCAACATGTACTGTTTATGTCATAATATTATAAATGGGGGCAAGTATTCCCTTCCGCCCCGGTTTTGAGCAGGACCAACCGCGGAAATACATGCGCCTCTCTCCTGTCATTCCATCCCATTTTCCAATTGGATCTTTGTGACTGCTTCACACAGTTTCTCTGATTCCGGATCTGGAACTGGGATTATATGTGATTGCATGCAGCAGCTGGTCCTGCCTTGTGTGGGCAAAGTGATGAAGTAGCCGATGTTCAAATATAATGCAATTGAAGCATACGTTTCAACAATATTCTGCACTCTCCCAAAAGTTTGGAGAGTTTCATTAATCCCATTCTCCTGTACTCTCATTCATGGAACCTCCACAGTCTCTGGGGATGCGAAAGTTAAAGATTCGGTTCATTTTGCGTTCCTATATGCCTGTCGCTAAGTCCTGATATTGTACATTCTTCCTGATATTTCCACTGCTACCATACTGCTTGCAATTTGCAAGCGTGGTCTGTGGAATGCTGCAACCTTCCACTGCACCATACGTTTAGTAGTTCGCATTCTGCGTTGTGATTGCAGCGACCTCGCCTCTAATCCACTCCATAGCGGTCAGTTCTCTCAAAGCTTTACGTTTGGTGAAACATGGTCTGAAATTAATCGTTTTTTAGAAGATAATATTCTCCGAGGTGATGATTTCTTTTCCATCGAATTTTGTTGTTCTGCGTTTCAAATACCAGGATTTAAACCCAAAAGTTCTCGAAGATGTCTCTCCCTCGCACTCTCCCGAGCTCTCTTTTACGTCCCTCATCCCATTTCACTGAGGCATTGCACAATCTAACATACATTTTCACGTTGATACCGTCCAGTCTGTGCCTATGCACTCACTGTTGCCCCAATCTCTTCATTTGCACCTTCAAATCATTCGATCCGTTTGGATATCGTGGCTGTGAGATCAATTCTCTTTTAGCAACTTTTACTGACATGGACCAGAGATTATTGGAGCGTCAGGCTGAATAAAAGGGCATAGGGAATAATTGGGGGAAAGAGACTGTATTGGAAAAGATCCCCCAGGAGGGCTTTCTGCGATAGCCTAGTGGTATTATCGCTGGATTGTTAACACAGCAAAGCCAGGTAATGTTCTGTGGACACGGGTTGGATTCCCACCACACCACGACGATGATAGCATGTGAATTCAATAAATGCCTAGAATTAAGAATACGTTGTCTGAAAAACCCATCTGTTTCACTGACGTCCTTGAGGGATGAAAACTACTGTCCCGATCTGGTCTGGCGCCCACGTGACTCCAAACCGGAAGGCAATAAATGCTGCAGTTCCACCCCCGATGCTGTTACAGAATGGAAATATGTTAATTCGGCTCAGTGCTAGAATTGTCCAGGGATGAGATCGCACTGGGAAAGTTGTAGGAGAGATTCACTCGGATAGTGTCGAGGCTGAAGAGTTTCAGTCATGAAGGGAGACAGGACAAACTGGGGTTGTTTGTCACCGAGCAGAGGGGTTTGTGAGGGGTATAGATAAGGTAGACAGAAAGAAGCGTTTCCCATCGATGGAAAAAACGATCACAGGGGGCCAGAAATTTAATGAGAAAGGCAGAAAGGTTAAAGTAGATGTGGAGAAAAGCGGTTTAGGCGGGCGGATGTTCGAATTTGGAACACACAGTCTGGAAGGGTCAGAGTGGCAGCAATCTTATAACCTGAAGGAATATGCAGATGAGAATATGTTCTGCCAAGACATCTTCGAGAAGGTAAGGCTATGGGCTAAACCATTCGTGTTGTTAAGCAGTTGCTTTTGACACATGCAACCCCAACGGCTGAAGTGTCTCCTTTGAAACTGTTGTCCTTGCTAGTATGGTGGTTCGTGTCGCCGTATATTATGCGGGAGTTAGTTGCTCAATTCCTGGCTGGGGCACTGTAAATGTTTTAAAACTGTCGCTCGGTTTCCAAGTGCGGGTTATTATTGCCTGCCCTTCCATTCTCCATGGGAAATGTCACAGGAAGGACAGTGCTATCTGAATCAGTGTGGGGAAGGTCTACAGCACCCGGCGAGACAGTGTCAATGAAAGTGCAAACAGGTGACTTCCGCAACCCGCACCTCGTGTCTGTACTGGAGTCTGAACCATTTAATAGAAAGAAGAAGGAAGCTGAGGAAGAAACAGGGTAAACCAATTCAGATGTGAGCGCAGAAACATTTTCCGCAGCATCATGAGGAAAACTGACAAATGGCTCCGAGAAAGAGTTTGTCTTTCAGAACTGTTAGTTCACAGAGATGTTTCTTGTTCCACTCAAGCCCTTCAGAAATTGAATAACAATTTAACTGAGACTTGAAATGTTAGAACACACCAGGCGATGAGTCACGTGCTGGAAACTGTGTTTAAAAGCCAGATGTTTGATAACTGATCATGATGCAATCGGCTGAAGTACCATTGGCCATGCTTTTAAAAACTCGATAGCTGTCATTTTTCAACTAAACAAAATAGGCAAAAACAAAGTCATCAAGAAAAGTTCCAAGCATTGCATATGTCGTCCCTGGTGCGAACGTGCTGAAATGCAGCTGTCTCACTGCTATTTCCCAATGTTGATTTCCAGAAAAGGAAAAAAAATTGTTGTTCCTTATGGAAATCTTAAATTGAACATGAGTTCCAGACATCACAAAACAGCAAAGGTAGCAGTCCTGTCAGAGTCAGTGAGAATTGCATATCGGAGATGAAATCAAATGGGAAGAAACGCTGAAATAAGTTGGACTGGGGTGTGCAAAGTTGAAAATCACACAACACCAGGTTATTGTCCAACAGGTTTAATTGGAAGTACTAGCTTTCAGACCACTGCTCATTCATCAGGTGATTGTGGCGTCCACAGTTGTAAGACACAGAATTTATAGCATATGTTTACAGTGTCATGTAACTGAAATTGTACATTGAAAAATACCTTGATTGTTTGCTAAGTCTCCAATCTGTCAGAATGACCATGTTAGCTTCACTTCTTTCATATATAAAGTGCAAAACCTTTTTATTTTAATGTTTAATTCTCAGGTGAAGTTTAACAACTGATGTCTGCGCCCCATCCCCTGTGCTGCTGTGTGTTCCATAATGTTTAGACTGATTCTAGTTTATAAAAATGAGTTACCAGAGACTTACATGGATTCATGAAGTTTTTGAGCAAAGTACAATGTAACTCTGCAAGTACAATTTCACCCCACAGACGTATATGTGTGTGTGTGTGTGTGTCTGTAGGAGGATCTCTGTTTGTAGCTAGGGCAATGGGATCACCTGTACTGTGACATGAACCCAATGATCATGGGTACAGAATTTAGCTATCAGTCTCTGTGGGGGCACTTTTAGCTGCTGCCTGTTCCGAAGACCTTGGAGGACTGTCACCCGAAGATCCGAGGTCGAATGTCCTGGATCACTGAAGTGCTCTCCAACTGGGAAGGGGCACACCTGTCTGTTGATTAATGCGTAGCGCCCATTCCGTTGTTGTAGCCTCCGTTCAGCTTCACCAATGTACCATGCCTTAAGGCATTCTTGCCTGCAGCGTGTTGTTTTTTTTAGATTAGCGTCAGTCTAAACATTATGGCATGGACGCAGCACACAGGGACTAACACCTTCAACATATTATCTATGCTGACACTAATTGGTAAAGTCCACCTGAGAATGTAACTGTTAAAAGAAAGTTTTTCGATTTATATAAGAAAGAAATGAACCTAACATAGTCATTCTAACAGATGGAAGACTTAACAAGCAATCAAGGTATTTTTCCAATGCATTATTTCAGTGACATTACACTGTAACCTTTCGCTATAAATTCTGTACCTTACCACTGTGTACTCCACAGCCACCTGATGAAGGAGCAGCTCTCCAAACGATATTGCTTCCATTAAACCTGTTTGACTATGACCTGGTGTTCTGCGATTTTTTACTTTGTATTAGAATGCGAATCTCACAATTAATATAGAGATGAAGAAGCATTTATTCTCTAAGACCGTTCTGCATCAGTGGACTTTCTTTTAGCAGAAAGCTGTTGAGGAAGTGTCATTAGGTGTAATGAGGCTGAGATCAGCAGATGTTCAAACAGCAAAGACATCAAGCGTTATGGGGAAAGGCAAGAAAGTGCAGTTTCAAGGTTATCAGATCAGATATGAAACCATTCAATAGCGGAGTAGACGTGATGGTCTGAATGGTGTCTATCTGTTCCTAAAATTGTTGGCCTTAATATGAAGCTGCAAAACCGACCTGAGTAAAACGTGCCAAATTTTAAAAAAGCATGGGACCCGGAGCACTGAACCGAGGTGAAATGTACAAAGGACCACACACAAAGGGCAGACAATATTGGGTCATTGATCCGTAGTGATCAGTATACGAAGGTAAACAGGAAAACCGATATTCAGTATCTACGTTGAACCTGGCTCCACTGGGCATGTAGTTGACTCTCACAAACCACTATTCCCCTTCCGTTTTCCTGATGCCCTCTCCGTTCTTGTTTTAAACTGATTGAACGTCAGGCAATTGCCGATGACATTGCTGATGTGGAACTATAGCATATAGAACATAGAACATTACAGCGCTGTACAGGCCCTTCGGCCCTCGATGTTGCACCGCCCTGTCACACTAATCAGAAGCCCATCCCATCTCCACCATTCCATGAACGTCCATATGCCTCTCTAATGACGACTTAAATGCACTTAATCTTGGCGAATCTACCACGGTTGCAGGCAAAGCATTCCTTGCCCGAACTACTCTCTGAGTAAAGAAACTACCTCTGACATCTGTCTTATACCCATCTCCCCTCACTTTAAAGTTGTGGTCCTCGTGCTTGCCGTCCCCATACTTGGAAAAAGACTCTCCCTGTCCACCCTATCTAAACCTCTGATTATCTTGTATGTCTCCATTAAGTCACCTCTCAGTGTTCTCTCCAACGGGGACAGCCGCAAGGCCCTCAGTCTTTCCTCGTAATGCATTCCTTCCATACCAGGCAACATGCTAGAAAGTCCCCTCTGCACCCTTTCCAAAGCGTCAATATTCTTCTTACAATGCGGTGACCAGAAATGTTCACAATACTTCAAATGTGGCCGTACCAGATCTTTGTACAGCTGCAGTATACCCTTCTGATTCCAGAACTCAATCCCTCTATTAATAAAGGCCAAAACACTGTTTTCCTTCTTAACAACCCTGTCAATCTGGGTGGCAACTTTCATGGATCTGTGTACATTGACACCGAGATCTCTGCTCATCTGCACTCCCAAGAATCTTACCATTCGCCCAGTATTTTGCATTCCGATTACTCCGTCCAATGTGTATCACCTCGCACTTGTCCACATTAAACTCCATTTGCCACCTCTCAGCCCAGCTCTGCATCCTATCTATGTCTCTTTGCAACCTACTACATCTTTGGTCACTATCCATAACTCCACCGACCATAGTGTCGTCCGCAAATTTACTAACCCACCGTTCGAAGCCCTCATCCAGGTCATATATAAAAATGACGAATAGCAGTGGAACCAACATCGACGTTTGCGGAAAGCCGCTAGTAACTGGACACCAAGATGAACATTGCATCAACTACAACACTCTGTTTTCTTTCAGCAAGCCAATTACTGATCCAACCTGCTGTGTCTCCCACAATCCCATTCCTCCACATTTTGTATAATAGCCTACTGTGGGAACCTTATCGAACACCTTGCTGAAATCCATATACAGCACATCAACCTGTTTACTCTCATCCACCTGTTTGGTCACTTTGTCAAAAAACTCATAAGATTCGTTAGGCACAACCTATCCCTTTACAAAACCGTGCTGACTGTCCCTGATGAGATTATTCTTTTCTAGATGATTATAAATCCTATCTCTTGTTACCTTTCCCAAAGCTTTACCAACAACTGAAGTGAGACTTACTGGTCTGTAATTACCAGGGTTGTCTCTACTACCCTTTTGAACAAGGGAACCATATTTGCAATCATCCAGTACTCAGGCACTATTCCTGTAGACAATGATGATTTCTAGATCAATGGCACAGGCTCGGCAATCCCCTTCCTTGCTTCCCACAGGATCCTAGGATAAATCCCATCTGGCCCAGAGGACTTTTCTATTTTCACACTCTGCAGTATTTCTAATTCTTCTTCTTTGTGAACCTCAATCTCTTCGAATCGAGATGCAAGTATCTCTGTATCTTCCACGCCAACATTTTCATTTTATATCGTGAACACTGTCGAAAAATATTTATTTAGTGTTTCCCATGTCTCCTCTGACTCCACACACAACTTCCCACTATTATTCTTGATTGGCCCTAATTTAACTCTCGTCATTCTTTTATTCCTGACATACCTATGGAAAGCCTTAGGGTTAACCCTGATCCTATCCACCAACAACTTCTAATGTCTCCTCCTGGCTCTCATGTCTCCTCCTGGCTCTTCTGAGCTCTCTTATTCGGTCATGCAAGGAAACGATTCTGTCTGCTGCACAACATCATTCAGCTTCGAAATATCTGGCAGTATTACATATTGATTACTGTAAACGTTAACCTTTAACAAGCCATGACAGTGAAATCAGAGAATCCTCATCACTATCCTACCAGGGAAGATTTCTGTTAACATCACCCTGGACATCATGAGATTCGCCATTCTATTCTCCCATCCTACTGTGCGTGATCCACTCTGCCCTTTTCCGGTCTTGTTGGTTGGTTTACAATACTGAGGCTATCCAATCATCTTTGCATTTCAGTTTCTAAAGGATGAGACCTTCTCTCTGAGCTGGCAATGTGCTTGCTCAGTGGCGATGACACTGTCCTTGTAAACTAGAAAAGTGCTTGAAGTAGGCCATTCCTGTTTTACATTCCAAGAACTTGAGGCAAACCGTTCGGCAGGACAGGAAATAGCGGGCGTGAGCAGTGATCAAGTTTGGCAGCAAGAACGAGGTGAGGCAGTATAAACTACAGAGTAATGGGGAAACAATGGGCAAGGAACACTGGGACGGGAGGGGCTGAATACTTCCTTTCTTTGCTGTAACCAGACATTGGTGTTGAACTCTGAAATGGGACAACATCAGACCAGTCGGTGAAATCTTACTTTCTGCTTGTTTTCTCCCGAGGCCTGTGTCACACTTGGGGAAATGTGTCTGCGTGCTTCAGTCTATGGGTAAAAATGGGGTTCAGTTCCCATCTCAAACTTTAATCCCATTTATTGTGTTTTACGAGATTAAAACGTTCCAGAGAAATTAGCATTCAAGTGAAACATCAGAGTTCACAGGGTTACAGACCAAGTGCTGAGAAATGAGATGATGGGACCCATTTCTGTGCTGTAAACACTCGATAATTCAATCGTTTTTGAGGGGAAACATATCTGCAGTAATATAATTCCAAAAACTGTGTTATGAAGATATGGTGCAACTGCTTCAAAACTGAGTCTCAGCTATTTCTTTTCTGCCTTTTGATACATTGGAGCTGCAGCGAATGAGTGTGTTGGTTTCTGAAAACGAAACGTACCAATGAGCAATGTATTGGGCTATTCCAGGATTGCCTTCTCTGACAACGGTGGGACATGACTGATGTTGTCTATGATATGGAATACTGGATTAGTGGTGCTGGAAGAGCACAGCAGTTCAGGCAGCATCCAACGAGCAGCGAAATCAACGTTTCGAGGAAAAGCCCTTCATCAGGAATAAAGGCAGTGAGCCTGAAGCATGGAGAGATAAGCTAGAGGAGGGTGGGGGTGGGGAGAGAGTAGCAGAGAGTACAATGGGTGAGTGGGGGAGGGGATGAAGGTGATAGGTCAAGGAGGAGAGGGTGGAGTGGATAGGTAGATAAGTAGATAGGCAGGTCGGACAAGTCAAGGAGACAGTAACTGAGCTGGAAGTTTGAAACTAGGATGAGGTGGGGGAAGGGGAAATGAGGAAGCTGTTGAAGTCCACATTGATGCCCTGGGGTTTAAGTGTTCTGAGGCGGAAGATGAGGCGTTCTTCCTCCAGGCGTCTGGTGGTGAGGGAGCGGCGGTGAAGGAGGCCCATGACCTCCATGTCCTCGGCAGAGTGGGAGGGGGAGTTGAAATGTTGTGCCACGGGGCGGTGTGGTTGATTGGTGCGGGTGTCTCGGAGATGTTCCCTAAACGCTCTGCTAGGAGGCGCCCAGTCTCCCCAATGTAGAGGTGACCACATCGGGAGCAACGGATACAATAAATGATATTGGTGGATGTGCAGGTGAAACTTTGATGGATGTGGAAGGCTCCTTTAGGGCCTTGGATAGAGGTGAGGGAGGAGGTGTGGGCACAGGTTTTACAGTTCCTGCGGTGGCAGGGGAAAATGCCAGAATGGGAGGGTGGGTCGTAGGGGGGTGTGGACCTGACCAGGTAGTCACGGAGGGAACGGTCTTTGCGAAAGGCGGAAAGGGGTGGGGAGGGAAATATATCCCTGGTGGTGGGGTCTTTTTGGAGGTGGCGGAAATGTCGGTGGATGATTTGGTTGATGCGAAGGTTTGTGGGGTGGAAGGTGAGCACCAGGGGCGTTCTGTCCTTGTTACGGTTGGAGGGGTGGGGTCTGAGGGCAGAGGTGCGGGATGTGGACGAGATGCGTTGGAGGGCATCTTTAACCACGTGGGAAGGGAAATTGCGGTCTCTAAAGAAGGAGGCCATCTGGTGTGTCCTACGGTGGAACTGGTCCTCCTGGGAGCAGATACGGCGGAGGCGGAGAAATTGGGAATACGGGATGGCATGGCGGAGAAATTGGGAATAGTGCCAGTGTTTGAGTTGAATAGACAAAGTTAAAAATCACACAATATCAGGACAGAGTCCAGCAGGTTTATTTGGAAGCACGAGCTATCGGAGAGCCGCTCCTTCATCAAGTGGGTGTTTTTCTGCAGAAAATTGGTGTGTGTGTCAATATGCGCGATCTTTTGGAAGATCATCTGAACTTTAACCGACCGTTCGTGGTGTCGACGGTACCCATGACTTGGAGGCATTGGTGTTGGACTGGGGTGGATACATTTAATAATCACGCAAAGAAATTTTAGATTCCAACAGTTGACAAACACCTGATGAAGAAGCAGTACATGGAAAACTGGTGCTTCCAAATACGTCTGTTCAATACCATCTGGTGCTATGTGATTTTTACTCTCATAGCATTTCGTAATGTTTAACTGATCGAAGACAGTGAAAGAATTTTCGCTCGTGAAGATGAAAATTTCAAATATTACCCACCTGAGCATAACAGAAATGATTAGGTTGGATGTGTGATGAATCTCGACAATGCGCTTGCGCAAAGTAAAAGTCGAACCTCAACCGCCTGATCCGTAGCCGTCTATACGAATGGTTGTACCACTGGCCAGATGCACAGCTGAGATTTTACACGCTGCAGGGCTATGGTGTTAACAAGGACATGAGCAATAAGAGTAACAGTCACAAGGTGAACAAAGAACAAAGATAATCACCATCATTGATTTACTTCAAATTGTCTTCAAAAAAACGACCATTCACAATCTGATCAGCCAATCAATGAGGTCACTGATGATCTTGGAAATTGCAACTGACTTTGCTGCGTTTTCACCATAATTTGAGGTAAACTCCAGACTAATCATAACATCGCATATTCCCATTAATTTTCAGCATTAGATTACGTTAATGACCTGTCCGTATTTGCAGGAAATGAGTGAAAATGTCCTTCCGGTAATGTAATCCAGTGCAGAGTCGGCCAGAAAAGAAAAGACGAAGACATGAAACATCACTCCCATTTCTCTCTGTACCAATGCGTTTTCCTGAGTCGAATATTTTCAGGGCTTGTCTTTACTATCTAAAGAATTAATTATTTTCCCGGGAAAGATTCTTCATAAATCAATTAACATCTGAGGTGTTGAATAATTTTTTACTTCAGATTAAAATAGTTGAATATCTTTTCCCCCAGCCTAATGTCCCAATCCTCCCTCCTCTTCCATGTAAATACAAGCTTTGCCAGCTGATGTTGGAGCTCCCAACCTGACATTCCAATGCTCCTTGCTGCTCCATGTCAATAGAAGCGGCTCTACTTGAAGTTGGAGCTCCCACTCTGATTTCCCAATGCTCCCAGTTGTTACATGTCATTAAACGCTGGTCCTTGTGAGGTTGGAGCTCTCAGTCTGATGTCCCAATGTTCCCTCCTCCATGTCAATAGAAGAAGTCCAGTTGAGGTTGGATCTATCACTCTGATGTCCCAATGCTCCCTGCTGCTACATATCATTAAAAGCTGCTCCAGGTGAGGGTGGAGCTCCCAGATGGATCTCGCAAATCTCCTTGCTCCATGCTAACTGAAGCCGCTCCAAATGAGGATGGATCTTGCATTCGGATGTGCCAATGCTCCCTGCTGCTCCATGTCAACAGAAGCTGCTCCAGGTGTGGTTGGAACTCCCAGACTGATGTCACAATGCTCCCTGATCCACGTCAAAAGACACTGCTCCAGATGAAGTGGGAGCTCCCATCCCGGGCAGCTCACATACTTCTATACCATCATAGAAATACTGCCCACTGAACATTCTGCATCATGAGAACCTAATATTATTTTTAGTCAACACCGAATCATTATGCCCAAAAGTCATTCTTTCTTAAACCTTATTTAGCATGTGCATACTGCAGTCAAGCCGAAGTAAGATAGTGGTGCTAATTGATGTAAGCTTAATATAAATTACATCCTATTTTTCATGTTGCATAACTGCGACTTGGCAAGGACAATGTTTTTCTTGAAATCACACTTTTATTCCAGGTGAGAGAATTTGGTTTGAATTATTTAAAATGAACTTGCTCACTGTGTAAAATGATCAAATAGATCTCAATTTCATTTCAAAATTGGATACGTTGTCATCCATCTTGAAATGTGGTGTCTTCTTCTTTCAACCAGACGGGTATTACAACGAAAAGTCTATTAATGATATGCGTATAAAGACACTTTAAATCGCAAGGTTTATGAAGGTTTGTAGCTCAGGTTGAGGTTGAGGGTGTAGGTTTGCTCGCTGAGCTGTAGGTTTGATACCCAGACGTTTCATTATCTGGCTCCGTCACATCATCAGTGGCGACCTCCAAGTGAAGCGAAACTGTTGTCTCTTGCTTTCTATTAATATCTTCCTCCTGGATGGCGTTCCTGGGGTTTGTGGCGATGTCATTTCCTGTTCGTTTTCTGCGGGGTTGATGGCATTTAGACCTATGTGTTTGTTTATGGCGTTGTGGTTGGAGTGCCAGGCCTCTGGGAATTCTCTGGCATGTCTTTGCTGAGACTGTCTCAGGATCAATGCGTTTCCCAAGTCGAAACGGACTACCAAAAATCCATAAACGACGAGCCCCCTTCAGACCCATAGTCTCTTTACCCAGAACACAAACTTACAGACGGGCCAAAGAACTACACGCAAGACGGAAATGCCTCATAGAAGAGTCACAGCACTCCATCCACTCCACCCAGGAATTCCTAAAAATCATCAAAAAAACCAAAATAGAGGAAGAAGAAGCAATGATCTCATTCGACATAACAGCACTGTTCACCTCCATCAACATCGACCTGGCAAAGGAAACACTTCCCACACTTTTAGAAGAGACCATCACACACCCCAACCACCATCAATCACATGACCAAGGAAAACATCATGAAGCTAGTGGACCTGTACCTCACCACCCACTTCACTTTCAACATCATTGTCTACAAACAAACCAATGGCACACCCATGGGATCTCCGCTCTCAGGATTCATAGCAGAAGCGGTAATGCAAAGACTCGAACAAACAGCCCTAGCAACAATCAAACCAAAAATCTGGGTCCGCTATGTAGATGACACCTTTGTCATCACAAAACGAAACAAGATAGAAGAGGCATTTAACATCATCAACAACACCCTCACAGGCATAAAGTTCACCAAGGAGGAAGACACCGACAAGAAACTCACATTCTTGGACGTCACAGTAGAAAGAAAGGACAACGGAAAAACTACAAACCTGCATATACAGAAAACCGACAAACACTGACCAAATACTTAACTTCACCAGTAACCATCCCAACACACACAAACGAAGCTGAGTCAGAACGCTATTCCAATGAGCCACCACACACTGCAGCACAGACGAACTTCGGAAAACAGAGGAGAACCACGTATTCAACGTATTCGAGAAGAATAGATACTCACAAAATACAGTCCGCAGATTCCTCAAGAACAAACCACGATAAGCAGACCAACCACAGTCAGAAACACTAACCACCTTACCATACATCAAAGAAGTTTCAGAAATGAAAGCCAGACTACTCAGACCCCTCGGAATCCTAGTAGTACACAAACCCACCAACACTCTCAAACAAAAACTAACAAACTTAAAAGACACAGTTCAACCCGTGGACAAAACGAACGTCATCTACAAAGTTCCATGCAAGGACTGCCACCAACACTACGTAAGACAAACAGGAAGAAAGTTAGCCACCAGGATACACGAACACCAGCTAGCCACAAAAAGACACGACCTTCTCTCCTTCGTAGTCCTACATACGGATTAAAAATATTACTATTTCGACTGGGACAACACATCTATACTGGAACAGGCTAAGCAAAGACACGCCCGAGAATTCCTAGAGGCCTGGCACTCCAACCACAATGCCATAAACAAACACTTAGATCCAGATGCCATCTATCAACTCCTCAGAAAACGTACAGGAAATGACATCACCACAAACCCCAGGAACCTGTTCGAGGAGAAAGATATGAATAGAAAGCAGGAGACAACAGCTTCGCTTCACTTGGAGGTCGCCACTGATGATGACGTTACCTAGCCAAGTGAAGAAACGTCTGGATATCAAAGCTACAGCTCAGCGAGCAAACCTACACCATACATTTTAAATCATTTTTCATGTTTATGTTGCATGAATTTGCGGTTATTGATCCACAGTTTAGTTTCACCCCCTATAGGTAACATGCTGATTTCTCCAGTTGTTCATAGTTCAATGTGATGCATCCAGTGTGTGCATAACGAGAGGGAGCTTGCTTCCCACATCTTGTGTTTATCTGTGCCTTATGTCCAGCATTCATCAATGGCGAGAGCAAGGGGCGAGGGCGAGACCAATGTGTAAGTCACTCCGTGCCCATGCATGGCACCCACAGCGGCAATTCTCCACTGTGCATTTACACCCAGTTCTTAGTGCCCGTACACCCACGCCCTGCCCCTATTGAAGTATCTCCATTATTTTGTGTTGTCTCGCTGTGCTCTTCTCACCAGGATGAATTACTTCTACTCAACCTCCTCCAGATTTCATCTGACAAAACATTCATTAAGAATCCCTTTGCATAAACATGCACTTCGCAGCTCTCGTTATTTGCTTTTCCTGGATGTCTTTCATACGAAAAAACGTTCACAGCAACTTGACATGAAAAATACAATCACGCTCTTTTTCATTATCCCAAAGCAACCGACGTTTCAATTCAGTTTAGTCAACAGGGTCAAACTATGCTTTGAGATTGTGTAAGAGCATTGATACATCTAAACTGACCATTGGAGCCCCGATTTCAATACAACAACTACGGTTATTGGAGAACAGTCGATGACAGCGACGAGAGTGGGATTCGAACCCACGCATGCAGAGCACAATGGATTAGCAGTCCACCGCCTTAACCTCTCGGCCATCTCGTCACCGACACGGGGGCACCGATGAACTTATAAATAATTGAATTGCGTAAATTATGCAGAGCAGCAGATATTTCTCCCTGGTGTTGGTGAAATGATAAATAACACAGTACAGTTCCAAGACTATGGTCTGATCTCTGGGTTCTGAGGCAATTGCACTCCCATTGTCACACTCTGCACACAGTGATCTGAACAAAAATGAGGAAAGGAATATGTAATAAGGTCTGTTGAATTCTGTGAAGAATTGAAGTCAACGGAATGAAGAACCCGAGACAGCAGGAGGTTTTCTTTCAATAAAGCGTTGGATAGAGCTCTTAGGGATAGTGGAATCAAGGGTTATGGGACTAAGGCAAACAGGATACAGATTGAGGATGTTCAGCCATGATCATAATGAATGGTGGTGCTGGCTCGAAGGGCAGAATGGCCTACTCCTGCACCTGCTGTCTATTGTCTATTACATTGCCTGTGAGGAATTGTTTTCCAGACTGGAGGAGAGTGCATAGTGCTCAATGTCATTATTCGGAACACCTAACTTCCGCTCAGATGTTTTTGACACGCACTTGTCTACAGAACAGACAATTTCAAAATCCAAAATAAGGCTAAACTGACAATTGAACTCAACAATGCAAAAACCTTGATCTGTATCATTTTCCTGGGCCGTGCGACACCAAGTCACTGTATGATCACAGCAACACAGTGAGCAAGTGTCAGAAGGAAAATGAGTGCAGTGTCAGAGCGCATGCTGGGAGCAGCAGGTGACACACGGGGAAGTGTATTTCCCTCAACAGGAACACTTCCCAAACAGCGGACTGCGGTGGAAGAATTCAGGGGGGGTTTACACTTTGAAATTTAATGCCAGAGACAAAATGGAGATCTGCCATTGAGTCTATTCAAATGAGGATTTTAAGATTTCTACAGATGCAAAACAAAATAAAAAGCTCATGGTTTATTGAAGGCAAAATATGATATTGTACATTCCATCAATCTACCCATCTTTACAATGAGTACCTCACCACTTTCCTCACTCGGGGACAGAACCACTGGTGAAGATGATCATATAATCCCAATTACTAGCCATGGAATCAGAGAAACTCGGTTTCCCAAACGTTAAAGTAAAACCAGGAATGTAGTGATAAGCATTAATGTGTTGCTCCTGTGCTGAAGGTGACCGGTGCACGGTATCTCTATTCCAGTATAGTGGGCCGTGCTGTTCCGAAGTTTTAAGTTTGAGTCTCACATGGAGCAGCTTCAATTTGTCGTCGTGTTGTGGGGTACGGATTGAAGGTGATATTGAGCAAAGCCAAGTTTATGGAAAATACCGTGTTTGTGGATTGAGAAACAACCTTTTCTGGATAATGACTCCTTGATCAACAAACATACTGCAAGTATCTAAAACGTGAAGAGACGTATGTGGAGAGAGAGCCGAAGGTGATTTTTCAGCAGATGGATAACGTTTCCCATGTGCACTGCTTTAAATTCCGGGAAAAAAGATGTTGAACTGGTTTCATGTGACAGAGTTTGTTGCAAACTCACATACGTTATTGCAATGATTAAAAAAAAGAAATCACATAGGACCGTTTGAATATTGTATCGAATTGAATTTTGGTCTGAGCATATTTTATCGTAAATGGCGTGCTGCAGAGAAGTACAGGGGGTTAACAACACAAAATGACAGAGTCTTCTTGGTGGATTTCTTGGGTGGAGTTAAGAATGTATGAAATATCCATAACATCATGTGAATGTGGTCAAATCTTTAAAGTAGGTGTTGCCTCTCCAAGTGACGATTCAATTCCTACTCATTAGGATATCACTTCTGTCTGCAGTTATTTTAGGGCATGAGCTCCATTTACAGAGTTTCACCTTGAATAATACGTCACACATTACCAATCCATGAATTTGTTATACTCAGTCTTATTCAGTTGTACATGTTCATGAAATGTCTTTGTGTCTGAAGTCAACAAATTCGAAATTGTTACGCAACCACACTGACTTTCACTCAATTGTAAATTCTCTCCTTGTACGTTTGTTCGTGTATCTTTTAAAACACTCTGAAGTCAGCTTCTACGTTTTATTTCTGTAAAGTCGTTCACGATTGAAAAAAAAACTCTATTGAGTGGAAGAAACTCTCATCCAAACTTTTCTTAATCATTCAGTAATTGTTTTGAAGCTCTAACGAAAGTTCTTGATTCACTCGAAAGAGGGACTTTCCCTGATTTACTCATTCAAACCTTGGGTTATGTGAAAATCTCATTTGTTTAAATCAAATTTGCGTGTTTTTGCTCCGGCATTTCCGAATCTCGTGAATAAACTCCTTTATTCTTTCTATCATCACGATGAAACCGGTTGTATCTTTTCTGATAATTTTATGTCTCAGTAAACAACGTCACTTGGCTTTCTAATATCTTGCTATACAGGAAACAGCGTCTGTGCCCTTTCTAACTTCTTTACATGTTTTTGGTGGAGAATGAGGACAAGGATTACACACAATGTTCCCACTGAGTGTGACCAAAATAGTTTACAGTTACACTATGAACTCTTTGCTTTTTAAAAATGACATCTCCATTTATAAACTCCAATAAGGTTAATTACTATCCATCCAGTTCATGAACATCGTCTTTGGAGACGAACATTATCGATCACTTCCTTTATTCTTCCACGTGATGTCTGAAAGGTTTGTAAGGCCAACATCTCTATATCCCAGTGTCCTGAGTCAGTCTTAGCTATTTCTAAAGGTGACTGAAGTTCAAATACTTCATAGTGTGTCTCCCGTCATTCCAGTGCAGACTGGTTCTGGACAGCAAATGCCATCACCAAAGACCACCGTTGATCTGAAATCAACAGTTTTCACATAGTAATTCTCGTAGATATTGTGTATCGTATGTCCGTGTACTTGTTCAATTTGTTCATCATTTCATGGGTCCCTGTATTGAATTCTACGGAATGATTAATTTGTGAATGGAGACATTCCCTTCACCACTCGTTCGAAACTCCATGGAACATTGAAAGATTTTACTCATATGCTTCCAGATGACAGTCCTGCCATTACTGAGATGAATCAGTGAACATTCCCCACGTACCCTCGAAGGCAAGGATTTCCTTTTCTATTTTCGGATATCATTACAGCACCGAATCCCATGGGTTCGTTCATTAAAACCAAAACAGTTGCAGCAAGACTTTAAAACTAAGATTTTGCAATCTGCTTGCATTGGTTGTCCCAAAGATTACATTCCCCATTCTGGTATGTTTGTGCATGAAAGCACTGTCTGAGTCTTGAGCAGTTATATTTCAGTTTTGTCAAAACATTATCATTCGCCGTTCTCTCTTTCCCTTTCAGTTTCCCGTTTTATATCCTGTATTTTATCAGTTTATCTTAAGTTTTCAATCATTTCAATCAATCTCGCTCCTGATTACCAATCCGAGAGAATGCCACAATTTTGTCAATTTATATGAGGTGTAGCTTTAGGGCGCGGTGACAAAGTGGAAAGCCATTGGTCACGTGAACCAAGTAGCAGAAGCGAGCTGGTGGAATCTTGCCATTCCATCGTAGTCATATTCAAAACATTTAACATAATCTTTAGCCAAATCATATTGGCAGAAAATAAGAATACAAATCTAAAAAATTGCTGATGTTGAAAATCAAACAAAACAGTCGTTGCTGGAATATTTCAGGACGTCTGGCAGCATCTGTGGAGAGACGGACCCAATGGATGTGAAACGTTAACTGATTCATCTGCACAGATGCTGCCAGCACACCTGTGACTTTACAGCAATTTCTGTTTTTGTTTCAGATTGGCAGATTTTGTCGCAGTTCATGAGAACTGTGCTCATTAGAATCAAACAGACAGCATGGATCTGGTGGTGTGAAATGAGACAGTAATAATGAATGAGTGGAGAGTGTTGTACTGGAAAAGTACAGCAGTTCAGGCAACATCCGAGGAGCAGGAGAATGGACGATTTAGGCATAAGCCATTCATCAGGAATTAGGCTTGTGAGTCGGGCAGAGGAACAAAGCTGAAGCCAGGCACAAACTCGCAGGCACCTCCTCCTACAGACCACGATCACAAACTCTCCTCCCCTCACCAAACTATCATCTCCCAGACCATCCACAATCTCATCACCTCTGGGCATCTTCCATCCACAACCTCAAACCTCATTGTCCGTGAACTGCGCACTCCCCGATTCTACCTCCTTCCTAAGATTGACAAACCTGACTGCCCCAGTCGACCTATTGTCTCATCCTGAGCCTGTCCCATCCGAATATTCTCTTCCTACATGGACACAATTCTATCTCCCCAGTTCAGGAAATGCCCACTTACAGTCGTGACACCCCTATGCACTTCACCTCCTCCAAGAATTTCGTTTCCCTGGCCCTCAACACGCCATATTCACCATGGGCATCCAGTCCCTGTACAAATCCATCTGCAATGACAGAAGTCTGCCAGCCTTCCATTTTTTAATCTCACACCATCCCAACCAGTACCCTTCCACCGACATCCTCACCCACCTGACTGAACTGGTCCTCACAATCAACAACTTCTCTTTCCAATTCTCCCACTTCCTCCAACGACGGTGATAGCCATGGGCACCCGCATAGGACCTAGCTATGCCTGCCTGTTTGTCAGATGCGCGGAACTGTCCATCTTTCGCAGTTACACAGGCACCATCCTACACCTGTTCCTCAGCTACATTGATGAATGTATTAGCGCCACTTGGTGCTCCAACGAAGAGGTTCAATAGCTCAGCAACTTTACGAAAACCTTCCACACGGACTTCAAATTTATCCGGATCATCTTGGCAACTTCCTTCGCCTTCCTCGACATCTCCATCACCGTCTCTGGCGACTGACTAATTAAAGACATATACTACAAGCCCACCGACTCCCAAAGGTGTGTAGACGACATCTCCTCCAACCCTATCCCGTGTAAAAACGACATTCCTTATTCCCAATTCCACCGCTTCCAACACATCTGATCCCAGGATGACCAATTACACCTCAGAGAGTCCCAGTTGGTCTCCTTCATCCACGGTCACAAATTGCCTGTCCAGGTTGGTTGACAATGCCCTCCAGTGCATCGCCTCCACTTCACGCACCACCACCCTTGAACCCCACGCCTCTCAACACAACAAGAACAGAGCTTCCTGGTGCTCACCTCCCACCCCCACCAACCTCCGCATAAAACGCATCATATTCTGCCACTGGGTGCCACCTCCAAACAGACACCACCACCAGAGATATATTTCGCTACCCAGCTCTGCCAGCACTCCAGAAAGAACATTCCCTCCATGTCCCCCTCTTCAGGTCGACACTTCCCCCCACCAGCCCATAACCGTCTCCTGGCACCTTTGACTGCCACCAAATGAAGGCTGAAACTAGCACCCACACAACTCTCCTCATCTACAACCAAGGCCCGAAGGGATCATTCCGTTGTAAATTCACATGTACAGCTATCAATGTCATCCACTGCATCCGTTGCGCCCAGTATGGTCTTCTCTACATCAGGGAGACAGGATACCTTCTTGCAGATCATTTCAGAGAATATCTCTGGGACACCCGCACTCAACAACTTCACCGTCCCGTGGCTGAGCACTTCAACTCCCCCTCCTACCCCATCAAAGGCTTGCAGGTACTGGACCTCCTCCACTGATAAACCGTTCCCACCCAACGCCTGGAAGAGGAATGCCAAACATTCTGCCTTGGGACCCTTACACCACACGGGATAAATGTGAATTCGAACAGTTTCCTCATTTCCCCCAAGCATAAGCCTTCAGCTCGCCACCGCCCTCTCGACCCATTGCATCACTGCCACTTCTGACCTATTATCTTCTCCCTCCTATTCATCCATCTATTGCTTTCCAGCTATTTCCCCTCAACCACACACCACTTCCATTTATCGCTCAGCCCTGACTCATAAGCCTTATTCCTGATGAAGGGCTTAAGCCTGAAACCTGAATTCTCCGGATCCTCGGATGTTACCTGATCTGCTGTGCTTTTTCAGCATCACACTACCAACTCTGATCTCCAGCATCTGAAGTCCTAACATTATCATTGGAATTATCAATAACCTTGGAATGAAGATATCCGTCGATTGCAGTGATCAAATTGTGACTGAGTTTTCCATTTATTTTGGGTGAGGGCAGGCTGGGCCTGAGATGAGCACTTAACACCTAAACAACTGGAAAGTATCAGATAGCGAAGTTAGGGCGGGCTGAAGTGAAGTGGAATACTGCCAGAAGATGGGTCCGTACAACTGCATCACATCATCCAGATTGTAAAAGACTCGCACAAGTAGAAAATCAACTTCAGTGCAGGCACAATGACAGGTAAAGTGGAAAGGAGACAAGAGAACACACTGAGGTGCAGTGGAACTATTTCTCTCAAATGATTCGATATACAAGCTACTTTACATATGGTCTGCCCTCACATTGGAAAAAGGAATTTCTTGCAGTGTAACGGCGACACTTGCCTGTGACATCACAATGCTGAGAGACACTGACATAGTTTCTTCTGTAGCAGCGTGGCCTAGTGAAAGCATGATCGTCCCATCAACCAGAATTCAATACTTCAAAGCTCTCCTCTGCGCTGTACAACTTATTTGCTGCCCCTGTAGTTAGATCTCAATCGCTTCACTGTGTATCTTCTTCAGCTATCTGCTTCAAGGAAACACTTGAAACGTGAACAAATCCACTTTCCACTTTCACCAATCTTTTGCAACTCCCGAGTTGGCACAGTTACGAGTGACCGATTGGCCTTCTCGAGCGCTCTCACTCTGGTATGATTTGAATGATAAAGTGGACTGTGTCTGATCTGCAGAATGTCCCCACGCGGGACGGTGCTGTTTGTCCCATCCCCGGGGACTGAGCTGTCTCTATTGTCAGAGTATTCAGCCATTTCCCTCCACTTGTAGGCATTATGAGGTGATGTAAATGCGGATATGCTCTGAAGCTTCCTCTCACGGGCACAGCCAGGTGCAAGAGCGCTGCTGGAACTTCGCAACTTTGATTGCGAACTTCCTCCAAATATCATTTATTTGAGAGAGAGAGAAAGGTGCTAAGCTGGTGGGAAAGAGAGAAATGGGCCGTGGACTCTCTTCCCTCAGTAAATTGCAAATAAGTGCATTTTTGTGCTGCCCATTTGATGTTCAGAATCTATCTTCGCGGAACAATCCTGCAGAAAGGCTTTTGTTTCAGAGGCGTCGTTTTCATTGCTGCAATCAGGCATCAGTTAACATCTGAGTCCCAACTGTCCCAGATGAAGCGACTCCGAATGAAACCCTCACTCACTGAGAACCATCCCCACAGCCAGGAGCTGCGGGTCTGCAGGCAGTCCAAAGCGGAATGAAGGATTAAAAACGAGCCATTATTTCTCCCTCAGCCACTCTGTCACAGAGACAAGGAGAGGGACGGCTGAGACGTATGACGTCATTCACGTGCCGACAGAAGCCGTTCAGACAATCGAGTCCACGGTCAATCTCTGTCACTTGCTTCTCTCTGAGGGTATTCATCATCAGTGGTGCTTGTTGTAATAATAGGAAACTGTGTCTGTGTTGAAATGCTGTGTCCAACATACTGATCCACATGTCGTTCATGACTGTTCATTTCACCGGAGGACCCTGCTGTGTGACACAGCGTGGGGAATAACTGCAAGGCGTCAGGGGTATGGCCCACACACCAACTGATTTCTCTCACCTTCGCCAGTGTATTCCCAGCTCAGTCAAGTGACTTTGCGAATCACTTCATAACAGACCTACAGAGAACAGCAAAAAAATCTTCCATAACTTCAAACGTGTGTTTCCTCAAATGCATAAATGTGGCGGTTGTATCTATTTCAGATACCATTGAGTGACAGGATGCAGATGGCTCATCAATATGTAATGTGAAGAACGGAGCACTGTTATAGCGAAACTCTGGCAGTTGCAGTACACACACTGAAAGCTGGAATTGTCATCGAGCAGAGGATGCTTTTCATTCATTAATTTCTGGATTCTGCGCCCACCACAATCCCTTTGGGCCGCTCTGTTATCGCTGACCACAGCGGTTTCCCGTAGTCTTCAGGTTTTTGTAGCATGTACCTTCGAGGATGACGTTAAAATATCTTCACTGTTATTGTGTGATACACTGTGGCACATATGTGTCCCGGCTGTGTCAATATAACCACCGTGTAACTTCCCCAATTCTGCTGTTTTATTTGCAATTTCAATCAGAATCACAAAATGTGTCACACTTTAGACTGAGGCCATACAGCCCACCTGCGCTCTGCTGGCTCCACGCAATGAGGAAATGACTGTGTTTTGATTGATTGATTGTCACATGGACCTAAGTACAGTGGAAAGCGTTGTTTGCGATGGTAAAGTCGGATCATAGTCATCAAGGACATGCAGATCACAGCGTGAGGAAAGCAAAATTTGGCCAGACTTAGGAATTCAGGTTACTCCGTATCGGACGTGCGCTCAGCAAAATCCACATTGGCAAGTTCAGCATTATTTCAAGTTATACAATTCATTTCTCAGAGCAGCAATGGGCGAGAAGAAGCGGTTCTTGAACTTGCTTGTGTATGTTTTCAAGCTTTGGAATCTTTATCTGAAACCGATCTCATCGAAATCATATCTTCACAGTCAAAAATGAAGTAGTGTGCAAAATTCCAAGGCTCATCCGCAATGTGAACGCGAGAGCTCTCGCACATATGTCACCTGTCTGAAGCAATGTCACACCCGAGACAAACGAGCCAGAACGGCGCCAGACGTGGTAACCAGAAATCAGGTGAGTTTTTGGTTAACGAAGGCTATTTCTGCTGTTTCGGAGTGAAAGAAGCACAGAGATTTAATAACAGCTCCTTTCCATTCTGACTCGCTTCTCCCAGGAGGCTGTGCTAGCTGCTTTCCCGGAACAGGGCGATCTTCATTGAGAACTGGACGAACTCATCCTCCATTGTCACGCAGTATTAGTGTCGAGCAGCTTGAACGCGATCTCTAGCTCCCTATCAAACATGGGTGTGTGGAGCGGGGTAGGGGGCTGGCGGGAGTGGGAAGTATGGGAATTCTGGAAAGGTGTAGAAAAGGGAGATCGTGCATGCACAAGAAATCATCTTCTTTTTGGAACCATTGTCCAAATAATGCCACTGGAGAGAGCTAGAAAATGCAGAACTGCGAGGAAAGAGTGAATCTCTCCCCATTATTCGGGAACAGTGTCTGTGCTTCTCGAAGTCACAGGGAGGCTTCTGCTGTCTGAATCAGCATGGGATGTTACTGCAGCGAGTCCCGTCGCTCACGCACCTGCTGTGTATACATTTTTCCACGTTGCCTCCACTTCACGTCAAAGATTTCACAGCTCACATCATCCGAGAGTGACAGGGAAGAGAAGGAAGCGATTCAGACCATCATCTTAACACAATCTGGGGATAAGTTGGATGTGGGAGAGCGGACAGTCTCGACTGGTTCCAGCACTTACAATCTTGGTCCGTGTGGTAACAAAAGCAGGAACCAGGAACTGTTTACCTTTCTTCTTAAAACAGGTAATTAAATTTTGAAGAGCATAGATATCTCTTCCTGGTGTACATGAAATGATCAAGACCAGAATACGGTTCCCTGAGTATGGTCTGACTTCTGGGTTATGGGCCCAGGGCACTCCCACTGTGATATTCTGTTCACAAGATCTGACCACATGGAAAGAAATGACGCAGTGACAAGATCTATTGAATCGGATTCTGTGAAAAACAGAAGCCGATGGAATGAACAGCACTATGAGAAAGAGAATGTAGCATTATATGTGAGGAAGTTGTTTTCCAGACTCGAGAAGAGTGCACAGTGCTGTTTCCAGGGGTCAATATCTGGATAAGTAGACAGAATTAGCATCGGCTGTTATTGGACTGCATCTTTTGTACAATGTTGCATAAGCACGGGCCTTTTATATAGAGGGGACAACTTCAAAATCCTCAATGATGCAAGACACAGAAATGAGGTGAGCAACAAAGCAACCGCAGAAACTCGTGTTACATCATGGGGTAAACGCCCCGGCTCAACCTTTGCTCAAATTCGCTCTCTGTCAAATTCCTGAGCCTGAGCTTCGAACAGTGAATGGTCTATGTTAATAAACACTGCTCGAATCTCACAACTTCAGCATTTATTACGCCCCTACATGTATGTCTGACAACAGTAATTGATCCCTCACTGTGTTACTTCAGCACACGTAGAGAAGAAATAAACATAAGAACAACAGTCACGAATGTGACGGAGATTTGACCTGATGCAAACCTCTTCCCACCCTACCACTTCCACACCTCTTCCCAACCTACCTCTTGCAAAAATGCCATCCCGTATTCCCAATTCCTCCGCCTTCGCTGGATCTACTCCCAGGAGGACCAGTTCCACCACAAAACACAGCAGATGGCCTCCTTCTTTCGAGACGGCAATTTCCCTTCCAACGTGGTTAAAGATGCCATCCAACGCATCTCGTCTACATCCCGCACCTCCACCCTCAGAGCACACCCCTCCAACCGTAACAAGGACAGAACGCCCCTGGTACTCACCTTCCACCCTACCAACTTTCTCATAAACCAAATCATCCACCGACATTTCCACTACGTCTAAACAGACCCCATCACCAGGGATATATTTCCTCCCCAACCCTTTCTGCCTTCCGCAAAGACCATTCCCTTCGTGACTACTTGGTCATGTCCACGCCCCCTACAACCCACCCTCCAATCCTGGCACTTTCCCCTGCCACGGCAGGAACTGGAAAGCCTGCGCCCACACCTCCTCCCTCACCTCTATCCAAGGCCCGAAAGGAGCCTTCCACATCCATCAAAGTTTTACTTGCACATCCACTAATATCATTTATTGTATCCGTTGCTCCCGATGCGGTCTCCTCTACATTGGGGAGACTGGGCGCGTCCTAGCAGAGCGCTTTAAGGAACATCTCCAGGACAACCACGCCAATCAACCACACCGCCCCGTGGCCCAAAATTTCAACTCCCCCTCGCACTCTGCCTAGGACATGGAGGTCCTGGGCCTCCTTCACCGCTGCTCACTCACCACCAGATGCCTGGAGGAAGAACGACTCATCTTCCACCTCGGAAAACTTCAACCCCAGGGCATCAATGTGGACTTCAACAGTTTCCTCATTTCCCCTTCCCCCACCTCACACTAGTTCTAAACTTCCAGCTCAGCACTGTCCCCATGACTTCGCCGGACTTGTCCTACCTGCCTATCTCCTGTTCCACCGATTCACTCCACCCTCTCCTCCTTGACCTATCACCTTAATCCCCTCCCCCACTCACCCATTGTACTCTATGCTACTTTCCCCCCACCCTCACCCTCCTCTAGCTTTATCTCACCACGCTTCAGGCTCACTGCCTTTATTCCTGATGAAGGGCTTTTGCCAAAACGTCGATTTCGAAGATACACGGATGCTGCCTGAACTGCTGTGCTCTTCCAGCACCACTAATCCAGAATGTGGTTTCCAGCATCTGCAGTCATTATTTTAACAGCCTTGCAGTTCTTCCCCACGCTGTGTCACACAGCAGGGTCCTCCAGTGAAATGAACAGCCGTGAATTACATGTGGTTCAGTATGTTGGAGACAGCATTTCGACACAGATACAGTTCATTCATATTAGAACAAGCAGCACTGATGATGAATAACCTCAGAGAGAAGCAAGCGATAGAGATTTACCATGGACTCGATGGGCTGAACGGCTTCTGTCGGCACGTGAATAACGTCACACGTCTTTGCCGCCCCTCTGTCTGTCTCTGTGGCCGAGTGGCTGAGGGAGAAATAATGGCTCGTATTTAATCCTCTTTTCCGCTTTGGACTGCCTGCAGCCCCGTAGCACCTGGCTGTGGGGTTGGTTCTCAGTGAGTGAGGGTTTCATTCGGAGTCGCTTCATCTGGGACAGTTGGGACTCAGATGTTAACTGAAGTCCGATTGCAGCAAAGAAACCGACGCCAGTGAATCAAAAGCCTTTCTGCTGGATTGTTCTGCGAAGATTGATTCTGAACATCAAATGGGCAGCACAAAAATGCACTTATTTGCGTTTTACTGAGGGAAGAGAGTCCACGGCCCATTTCTCTCTTTCCCACTAGCTCAGCGCCTTTCTCTTTCTCTCAAATAAATGATATTTGGAGGAAGTTCGCAATCAAAGTTGATAAGCTCCAGCAGGGCTCTTGCACCTGGCTGAACCCGTGAGAGGAAGCTTCAGAGCATATCCGCATTTACATCCCATCATAATGCCTGCAAGTGGAGGGAAATGGCTGAATATTCTGCCAATAGAGACACCTCAGTCCCTGGGGATGGAATAAACAGCACTGCCCCGCGTGGGGACATTCTGCAGATCAGACACAGTTCACTTTATCATTCAGATCATACCAGAGTGAGAGCGCTCGAGAAGGCCAAGCGGTCACTCGTACCTGTGCCAACTCGGGAGTTGCAAAAGATTGGTGAAAGTGGAAAGTGGAATTGTTCACGTTTCAAGTGTTTCCATGAAGCAGGAAGCAGAAGAAGATATACAGTGAAGCGATTAAGATCTGACTACAGGAGCAGCAAATAAGTTGTACAGCGCAGAGGAGAGCTTTGAAGTATTGAATTCTGGTTGATGGGACGATCATGCTTTTACGAGGCCACGCTGCTACAGAAGAAACTATGTCAGTGTCTCTCAGCATTGTGATGTCACAGGCAAATATCGCCGTTATACTGCAGGAAATTCCTTTGTCCAATGTGAGGGCAGTCCATATGTAAAGGTGTAGCTTATATATCGAATCCTTTCACATAACTAATTCCACTGCACCTGAGTGTCTTCTATTGTCTCCTTTCCACTTTACCTGTCATTGTGCCCACACTGAAGTTGATTTTCTATCTCTGATTGTCATTTACAGTCTGGGTGATGTGATGCAGTTGTACTGACCCATCTTCTGACATAATTTTCCACTTCACTTCAGCCCACCCAAACTTTGCGATCTGATACCATTCCCGTTGTTTAGATGTTAAGCGCTCGTCTCAGATCCAGCCTGCCCTCACCCAAAATAAATGGAAAACTCAGTCACACTGTGATCACTGCAATCGAGGGGTATATTCACTCTAAGGTCATTGATAATTCCAAGGATAAAGTAAGGACTGCAGATGCTGGAGATCAGAGTTGGTAGTGTGATGCTACAAAAGCACACGAGATCTGGTAGCACCCGAGGCGCAGGAGAATTCAGGTTTCAGGTTTAAGCCCTTAATCTCGAATAAGGCATGTGAGTCGGGCTGAGAGATAAATGGAAATGGTGTGGGGTTGAGGGGAAATAGCTGGAAAGCAATAGATGGATGAATAGGAGGGAGAAGAAATTAGGTCAGATATTGCAGTGATGGAATGGGTCGAGAGGGCGGTGGCGAGTTGAAGGCTTGGGCTTGGGGGAGGGGAAATGAGGTAACTGTTCAAATTCACATTTATCCCGTGTGGTGTGAGGGTCCCAAGCCGGTAGGTGTAGTGTTCCTCCTCCAGGCGTTGGGTGGTATCAGTTTGGCAGTGGTGAGGTTCAAGACCTGGATGTCTTTGATGGGGTAGGAGGGGGAGTTGAAGTGTTCAGCCACAGGACGGTGAAGTTGGTGGGTGCGGGTGTCCCAGAGATGTTCTCTGAAATGATCTGCAAGAAGGTTTCCTGTCTCCCAGATGTAGAGGAGACCACACTGGGCGCAACGGATTCAGTCGACGACATTGGTAGCTGTACAGGTGAATTTCTAATGGATGTGGAATGGTCCATTCTGGCCTTGGCTGAGGTGAGGGGAGTGGTGTGGGTGCTAGTTTCACTCTTCCTTTGGTGGCAGTGAAAGGTGCCGGGAGAGGGTTGTGGGCTGGTGGGGGGATGTGTGGACCTGAAGAAGGGTTCATTAAGGGAATGGTCTTTACAGAATGTTGGCAGGGCTGGGCAGCGAAATATATCTCTGGTGGTGGTGTCTGTTTGGAGGTGGCATCAGTGGCAGAATATGATGCGTTTATGCGCAGTTTGATGGGGGTGTAAGGTGAGCACCAGGTGATTCTGTCCTTGTTGCGTTGAGAGGCATGGCTTCAAGGGTGGTGGTGTATGAAATGGAGGTGATGAACGTGAGGGCGCTGTCAACCACGTGGGAAGGCAATTTGTGATCGTGGAAGAAGGAGACCAACTGGCTCTTCCTGAGGTGCAATTGGTCATCCTGGGAACAGAAGTGCTGGAGGTGGAGGCATTGGGAATAAGGAATGGCGTTCTTACACGAGATAGGCTTGGAGGAGATGTAGTCTAGGTACATGTGGGAGTTGGTGGGCTTGTAGTATATGACTGTAATTAGTCAGTCGCCAGAGTCGCTGACGGAGAGGTCCAGGAAGATGAGTGAAGTTGCCAAGATGATCCGGATAAATTTGAGGTCGGAGTGAAAGTGTTGGTAAAGTTGGTGAGCTGTTCAACCACCTCGTTGGAGCACCAAGTGGTCCCAAACATTCATCAATGTATCGGAGGAACAGGTGGAGGATGGTGCCTGTGTAATTGCGAAATGATGAACAGTTCCGCGTATCTGACAAACAGGCAGGCATAGCTAGGTCCTATGTGGGTTTCGATGGAGGAAGTGGGAGAATTAGAAAGAGAAGTTGTTGATTGTGAGGACCAGTTAAGCCACGTGGATGAGGAAGTCAGTGGAAAGGTACTTGTTGGGATGGTGTGAGATTTCGAAATGGAAGGCTTGCAGACTTCTGTCATGGCAGATGGATTTGTGCAGGGACTGGATGTCCATTGTGAAGATGACGCGTTGGGGGCCAGGGAAACGAAATTCTTGGAGGAGGTGAAGTGCATAGGGGTATCACGAATGTAAGTGGGCATTTCCTGAACTGGGAAGATTGTATCAAGGTCGGAAGAGATTATTCGGATGGGACAGGCTCAGGATGAGACAATAGGTCGAAAGGGGCAGTCAGGTTTGTGAATCTCAGGAAGGAAGTAGAATCGGGGAGTGCGCGGTTCATGGACAATGAGGTTGAAAGTTGTGGATGGGAGATGCCCAGAGGTGATGAGATTGTGGATGGTCTGGGAGATGATAGTTTGTTGTGGGGACGAGAGATTGTGATCGTGGTCTGTAGGAGGAGGTGACTGCGAGTTGGCACCTGGCTTCAGCTTTGTTCCTCTGCCCGACTCACAAGCCTAATTCCTGATGAATGGCTTATGCCTAAATCGTCCATTCTCCTGCTCCACGAATGTTGCCTGACCTGCTGTGCTTTTCCAGTACAACACTCTCCACTCATTCATTATTACTGTCTCATTTCACACTACCAGATCCATGCTGTCTGTTTGATTCTAATGAGCTCTGTTCTCATGGACTGCGACAAAATCTGCCAATCCGAAACAAAAACAGAAATTGCTGTAAAATCACAGGTGTGCTGGCAGCATCTGTGCAGATGAATCACAGTTAACGTTTCACATCCATTGGGTCCATCTCTCCACAGATGCTGCCAGACGTCCTGAAATATTCCAGCAACGTCTGTTTTTGTTCGATTTTCAACATCAGCTATTTTTTCATTTTTGTTTTCTTATTTTCTGCCAATATGATTTGGCTAAAGATTACGATAAATGTTTTAAATATGACTGTGATGGAACAGCCAGATTCCACCAGCCGGCTCCTTTTATTTCACGTGACCAATGACTTTCCACTTGGTCACCGCGCCCCACAGCTGCACTGCATATAAATTGACAAAATTGTGGCATTCTCTCGGATTGGTAATCAGGAGGAAGATTGATTGAAATTATTGAAAACTTAAGATAAACTGATAAAATACGTGATATAAAACGGGAAACTGAAAGGGAAAGAGAGAACAGCGGATGATAATGTTTTGACAAAACTGAAATATAATTGCTCAAGATTCAGAAAGTGCTTTCATCCACAAACATACCATAATATGGAATGAAATTTTTGGGACAAACAATGCAAGCAGATTGCAAAATCTTAGTTTTAAACTCTTGCTGCAACTGTTTTGGTTTTAATGAACGCACACATGGTATTCAGTGCTGCAATGATCTGCTAAATTGGAAAATGAAATCCTTGCCTTTGAGGATACGAAGGGAATTTTCACTGATTTATCCCAGTAATGGCAGGACTGTCCTCTGGAAGCGTATGAGTAAATTCTTTCAATGTTCCATGGAGTTTCGACTGAGTGGTGAAGGGAATGTCTCCATTCACTAATTAATCATTCAGTAGAATTCAACACAGGGACCCATGAAATGATGAACAAATTGAACAAGAACACGAACATTCGATACACAATAGCTACGAGAGTTACTATGTGAAAACTGTTGATTTCAGATTCACGGTGGCCTTCATTGATAGCATTTACTGTCCAGAACCAGTCTGCACTGGAATGATGGGAGACACCCTATGAAGTATTTGAACTTCAGTCGCCTTTAGAAATAGCTTTGACTGACTCAGGACATGGGGATTTAGAGATGTTGGCCTTACAAACCTTTCAGACATTCCGTGGAAGAAGAAAGGAAGACATAGAAAATTCTCGTCTCCATGGAGACGATGTTCATGAACTGATTAGATAGTAATTTACCTTATTGGAGTTTATAAATAGAGGCGTCATATTTAAAAAGCAAAGAGTTCATAGTGTAACTGTAAAACCTTTTGGTCACTCTCAGTGGGAACATTGTGTATAATCCTTGTCCTCATTCTTCACCAAAAACATGTGAAGAAGTTAGAAAGAACACAGACGCTGTTTCCTGGATAGCAAGATATTAGAAAGCCAAGTGACGTTGTTTACTGAGACATAAAAACATCAGAAAGGATACAAACGGGATGATAGAAAGAATGAAGGAATTTATTCACGAGATTTGGAAATGCTGGAGCAGAAACACGCAAGTTTGATGTAAACAAATGAGATTTTCACATAACGCGTGGTTTGAATGAGTAAATCGGGGCAAGTCCCTCTTTCTAGTGAAAACCATTAGTGAATGATTAAGGAAAGTTTGGATGAGAGTTTCTTCCACTCAATAGAGTTATTTAAGTCGTGAACGACTTTCCAGAAATAAAACGTAGAAGCTGATTTCACAGTGTTTTAAAAGATACACGAACAAACGTTCAAGGAGAGAATTTACCGTTGAGTGATAGTCAGTGTGGTTGCGTGACAATTTAGAATTTCTTGACTTCAGAAACAAAGATATTTCATGAACACGTACAACTGAATAAGACTGAGTATAAAAAGTTCATGGATTGGTAAGGTGTGGCGTATTATTCAAGGTGAAACTCTGTAAATGGAGCTGATGTCGTAAAATAACTGCAGACGGAAGTGATATCCTAATGAGTAGGAATTGAATCGTCACTTGGAGAGGCAACACTTACTTTAAAGATTTGACCACATTCACATGATGCTATGTATATTTCGTACATTCTTAACTCCACCCAATAAATCCACCAAGAAGACTCTGTCCTTTTGTATTGTTAACCCTCTGTACTTCTCTGCAGCACACCATTTCAGATAAAATATGCTCAGACCAAAATTCAGTTCAATACAATATTCAAACGGTCCTATGTGATTTCTTTTTTTTATTATTGCAATAACGTTTGTGAATTTGCAACAAACTCTGTAATATGAAACCAGTTCAATATCTATTTTCCCAGAATTTAACGCAGTGCACATGGGAAACGTTATTCATCTGCTGAAAAATCACCTTCGGCTCTCTCTACACACATGTCTCTTCACGTTTTAGACACTTGCAGTATGTTTGTTGATCAAGGAGTCATTATCCAGAAAAGGTTGTTTCTCAATCCAAAAACACGAGTATTTTCCCATAAACTTGGCTTTGCTCAATATCACCTTCTGTCCGGATCCCTCAACACGACGACTAATTGAAGCTGCTCCATGTGAGGCTCAAAATTAAACCTTCGGCACTGCACAGCCCACTGTACTGGAACAGAGATACCGTGCACTGGTCACCTTCAGCACAGGAGCAACACATTAATGCTTACCTCCACATTCCTTGTTTTACCTGAACGTTTGGGAAACCGACTTTCTCTGATTCCATGGCTAGTAACGGGGATTATATGATCATCTTCACCAGTGGTTCTGTCCCCGAGTGAGGAAAGTGGTGAGGTATTATTTTAAAGATGGGTAGATTGATGAAATGTACAATTTCATCTTTTGCCTTCACTAACCCATGAGCTTTTTATTTTGTTTTACAACTGTAGCAATCTTAAAATCTTCATCTTGAATAGGCTCAATGGCAGATCTCCATTGTGTCTCTGGCATCAAATTCCAAAATATAAACCCCCCTCTGAATTCTTCCACCGCAGGCCGCTGTTTGGTCGGTGTTCCTGTTGTGGGAAATCCACTTCCCCTTGCGTCACCTGCTGCTCCCAGCATGCGCACTGGCACTGCACTCATATTCCTTCTGACACTTGCTCACTGTGTTGCTGTGATCAGACAGTGACTTGGTGTCGCACGGCCCAGGAACATGATACAGATCAAGGTTTTTGCATTGTTGAGTTCAATTGTCAGTTTAGCCTTATTTTGGATTTTGAAATTGTCTGTTCTGTACACAAGTGCGTGTCAAAAACGTCTGAGCGGAAGTTAGGTGTTCCGAATAATGACATTGAGCACTATGCACTCTCCTCCAGTCTGGAAAACAATTCCTCACAGGCAATTTAATAGACAATAGATAACAGGTGCAGGTGTCGGCCATTCTGTCCTTCGAGCCAGCACCACCATTGATTATGATCATGGCTGAACATCCTCAATCTGTATCCTGTTCCTGCCTTATCCCCATAACCCTTGATTCCACTATCCTTAAGAGCTCTATCCAACTCTTTATTGAAAGAACACCTCCTGCTGTCTCGGGTTCTTCATTCCGAAAGCTTCAAATCTTCACAGAATTCAACAGACCTTGTTACATATTCATTTCCTCATTTTTGTTCAGATCACTGTGTGCATAGTGTGACAGTGGGAGTGCATTTGCCCCACAACCCAGGGGTCAGACCATAGTCTTGGAACCGTACTGTGTTATTTATCATTTTACCAACACCAGGGAGAAATATCTGCTGCTCTGCATAATTTACCCAATTCAATTATTCATAAGGTCATAGCCATTACTGGCTCTGTGACGAGATGGCCGAGAGGTTAAGGCGATGGGCTGCTAATCCATTGTGCTCTGCACGCGTGGGTTCGAATCCCACTCTCGTCGCTGTCATCAACGGCATTTTCGTGGTGCTGTTTTCAGATGATCACAGCTGTCATATTGAGACTGGAACGCTAATGGTCAGTTTATACGCATTTACACTATTACAAAATTTCAAAGAATGGTCTGAGCCTGTTGACTAAACTGTATTGAAATGTAGGTTGCATTGGGATAATGAAAGGGAGCGCGGTTTCCTTTTGCAAATCAAGTTGCTGTGAACGTTTTTTCGTATGAAAGACATCCAGGAAAATCAAATAACGAGAGCTGCGAAGTGCATGTTTATGCAAAGGAATTCTTAATTAACGTTATGTCAGATGAAATCTGAAGGAGATTGAATAGAAGTAATTCATCATGGTGAGAAGAGCACAGCGAGACAGCACAAAATGATAGCGATATTTCAAAGGGGCAGGGCGTGGGTGTAGGGGCACTGAGAACTGGCTGTAAATGCACAGTTGTGAATTGCCAATGTGGGTGCCGTGCATGGGCACGGAAAGACTTACATATTGGTCTCGCCCTCGCCCCTTGCTCTCGCCATTGATGAATGCTGGACATAAGGCACAGATAAACACAAGACGTGGGAAGCAAGCTCCCTCTCGTTATGCACACACTGGATGCATCACATTGAACTATGAACAACTGGAGAAATCAGCATGTTACCTTTAGGGAGGAAAACTAAACTGTGGATCAATAACTTCAGATTCATGCAATATAAACATGAAAAATAATTTAAAATGTAGGGTGTAGGTTTGCTTGCTCAGCTGTAGCTTTGATATCCAGACATTTCATTACTTGGCTAGGTAACATCATCATCAGTGGCAACCTCCAAGTGAAGCGAATCTGTTGTCTCCTGCTTTCTATTTATATCTTTCTCCTCGATGGGGTTCCTGGGGTTTGTGGTGATGTCATTTCCTGTTCGTTTTCTGAGGGGTTGATAGATGGCATCGAGATCTATGTGTTTGTTTGTGGCGTTGTGGTTGGAGTGCCAGGCCTCTATGAATTCTCGGGCGTGTCTTTGATTAGCCTGTACCAGGATAGATGTGTTGTCCCAGTCGAAATGGTGGTATTTTTAATCCGTGTGTAGGGCTACGAGGGAGAGAAGGTCGTGTCTTTTTTTGGCTAGCATGGAATTTTGTAGATGACGTTGGTTTTGTCTGTGGATTGTTCTGGTTCTTTTAAGTTTGTTAGTTTTTGTTTGAGAGTGTTGGTGGGTTTGTGTGCTACTAGGATTCCGAGGGGTCTTAGTAGTCTGGCTGTCATGTCTGAAACTTCTTTGATGTATGGTAAGGTGCTTATGGTTTCTGGCTGTGTTTGGTCTGCTTGTCGTGGTTTGTCCTTGAGGAATGTGTGGACTGTATTTTTTTAGGTATCTGTTCTTCTCGAATACATTGTAAAGGTGGTTTTCCTCTGTTTTCCGAAGTTCGTCCGTGCTGCAGTGTGCGGTGGCTCGTTGGAATACTGTTCTGACGCAGCTTCGTTTGTGTATGATGTGATGGTTACTGGTGTAGTTAAGTATTTGGTCAGTGTTTGTCGCTTTTCTGTATGCAAAGGTTTGTAGTTCTCTGTTGTCCTTTCTTTCTACTGTGTCTTTCAGGAATGCGAGTTCGTTGTCAGTTTCTTCCTCCTTGTTGAACTTTATGCCTGTGAGAGTGTTGTTGATGATGTTAAATGTCTTTACTATCTTGTTTCGTTTTGTGATGACAAAGGTGTCATCTGCGTAGCGGACCCAGATTTTGGTTTGATTGTTGCTAGGGCTGTTTGTTCTAGTCTTTGCATTACCGCTTCTGCTATGAATCCTGATAGCGGAGATCCCATGGATGGGCCATTGGGGGTTTGTTTGTCGACTATGTTGTTGAAAGTGAAGTGGGTGGTGAGGCACAGGTCCACAAGCTTCATGATGTTTTCGTTGGTAATGTGATTGATGGTGGTTGGTGTGTGTGATGGTCTCTTGTAAAAGTGTGTTTCCTTTGCCAGGTCGATGTTGATGAAGGTGAACAGTGCCATTATGTCGAATGAGACTATTGCTTCCCCTTCCTCTACTTTGGTGTTTTTGATGATTTTTAGGAATTCCTGGGTGGAGTGGATGGAGTGCTGTGACTCTTCTATGAGGTATTTCAGTCTTGCGTGTAGTTCTTTGTCAAGTCTGTAAGTTGGTGTTCCGGGTAATGAGACTATGGGTCTGAGGGGGCTCCTGGTTTATGGATTTTTGGTAGTCCAGTTCGACTTGGCCAACACATTGATACTGGGACAGTCTAAACAAAGACATTCTCGAGAATTCCCGAGGCCTGGCACTCCAACAACAATGCCATAAACAAACACATCTATCTACCCCGCAGAAAACAAACCGGAAATGACATCACCACAAACCCAGGAACCCCATCCAGGAGAAAGGTATAATTAGAAAGCAAGAGACAACAGCTTCGCTTCACTTGGAGGTCGCCACTGATGATGTTACCTAGCCAGGTAATGAAACGTCTGGATATCAAACCTACAGCTCAGCGAGCAAACCTACACCTTAAACCTCAACCTGAGCTACAAACCTTCACAAACCTTGCGATTTAAAGTGTCTTTATACGCATATCATTCATAGGCTATTCGTTATAATACCTGTCTGGTTGAAAGAAGAAGACATCACATTTCAAGATAGATGACAACGTTACCAATTTTGTTTTGAAATTGAGATTTATTTGATCATTTTACACAGTGAACAAGTTCATTTTAAAAAATGCAAACCACAATCTCTCACCTGGAATAAAAGTATGATTTCAATATAAACATTGTCCTTGCTAACTCGCAGTTACTCAACATGAAAAATAGGATGTAATGTTTATTAAGCATAGATCAATTAGCACCATTATCTTACTTCGGATTGACTGCAGTATGCACATGCTAAATAAGGTTTAAGAAAGAATAACTTTTGGAAATAATGATTCGGTGGTGACTAAAAATAATATTAGCTTCTCATGATGTGGATATTCCACCAATGGCTCCAGTGGTGGAAATGTTCAGTGGGCAGTATTTCTATGATGGTATAGACGTATGTGAGCTGCCAGGGATGGGAGCTCCCACTTCATCTGGAGCAGCGTCTTTTGACGTGGACCAGGGAGCATTGTAGCATTATTCTAGGAGTTCCAACCACACCTGGAGCAGCTTCCATTGACATGGAGCAGTAGGGAGCATTGACACATCCGAATGCAAGATCTAACCTTATTTGGAGCAGCTTCAGTTGGCCTGGAGCAGGGAGCTTTGGGAGATCATTCTGGGAGCTCCACTCTCACCTGGAGCAGCCTTTAATGACATGTAGCAGCAGGTAGCATTGGGACATCAGAGTGATAGATCCAACCTCAACTGGACCACTTCTATTGACATGGAGGAGGGAACATTGGGACATCAGACTGGGAGCTCCAACCTCACAAGGATCAGCGTTTAATGACATTTAGCAGCTGGGCGCATTGGGACATCAGAGTGGTAGGTCTAACCTGAACTGCTCCACTTCTACTGACATGGAGCAGGGAGCATTATGACATCAGACTGGGCGCTCCAACTTCAAGTAGAACCGCTTCTATTGACATGGAGCAGCAAGGAGCATTGGAACGTCAGGTTGGGAGCTCCAACATCACCTGGATCAGCTTGCATTTACATGGAAGAGGAGGGAGGATTGGGACGTTAGGCTGGGGGAAAGGATATTCAACTATTTTAATCTAAAGTAAAATATGTTTCAACACCTCAGATGTTAATTGATTTACGAAGAATCTTTCCCGGGAAAATAATTAATTCTTTAGATAGTAAAGACAAGTCCTGAAAATATACAACTCAGGAAAACGCATTGGTACAGAGAGAAATGGGAGTGATGTTTCATGTCTTTGTCCTTTCATTTCTGGCAGTCTCTGCACTGGATTACATCACCGGAAGGACGTTTTTACTCATTTCCAGCAAATACGGACAGGTCATTAACGTAATCTAATGCTGAAAATTAACGGGAATATGCGATGTTATGATTAGGCTGGAGTTTACTTCAAATTTTGGTGAAAACGTAGCAAAGTCAGTTGCAATTTCCAAGATCAGCAGTGACCTCATTGATTGGCTGATCAGATTGTGAATGGTCGTTTTTCTGAGGACAATTTGAAGTGAATCAATGATGTTGATTATCTTTGTTCTTTGTTCGCCTTGTGACTGTTACTGCTATTGCTCATGTCCTTGTTAAAACCACAGCTCTGCAGTGTGTAAAACCTCAGCTGTGCATCTGGCCAGTGGCACAACCATTCGTATAGCTGGCAACGCATTCGGCGGTTGTAAGTTCAACTTTTACTTTGCGCAAGCGCATTATGGCGATTCATCACACATCCAACCTACTCATTTTTGTTATGCTGAGGTGGGTAATATTGGAAATTTTCATCTCCACGAACGAAAATTCTTTCACTGTCTTCGATCAGTTAAACATTGCCAAGAGCTATCAGAGTAAAAATCACACAGCACCAGATTGTATTGAACAGACATATTTGGAAGCACCAGTGTTCCATGCACTGCTTCTTCATCAGGTGTTTTTCACCTCTTGGAATCTAAAATTTCTTTGTGTGATTATTAAATGTATCCACCCCAGTCCAACACCAACACCTCCAAGTCATGGGGACCGTCGACACCACGAACGGTCGGTTAAAGTCCAGATGATCTTCCAAAAGATCGCGCATATTGACGTACACACCAGGTTTCTGCAGAAAAACACCCACCTGATGAAGGAGCGACTCTCCAAAAGCTAGTGCTTCCAAATAAACCTGCTGGGCTCTGCCCTGATATTGTGTAATTTTTAACTTTGTCTACTCAACTCAAACACTGGCACTTCCATATCATAGACAACGTCAGTCACGTCCCACCGTTGTCAGAGAAGGCAATCTTGGAATAGCCCAATACATTGCTCATGGGAACATTTCGTTTTCAAAACCAACGCAATCAATCGCTGCAGCTTCTATGGATAAAAAGCACAGAAAAGAAATAGCTGAGACTCAGTTTTGACAATATTTTGAAACTCTTTGGGAAGTGGAATCAGAGGAGAATGAAGGATTAACTGTCCGACTGTGCAGAGAGAGGGAAGGCACTTTTCCCTTCTTTGAAGAGCTGGGGTATTGACTGATCAAAGGCATGAAACAGATTCCTGGTAAAGCTGCGCTCTCTGCATCAGGATCAAGAAGTCCTGATTTCCTGAACGGTAATGAAACCCAGGCCACTCAGATAAAGCGCTGAATACTAAACACTAGACCCCCAGGGATGAGGGCAGAAGCATTTGCACCGTTTCTTCATAACACCGTTTTTGGAATTATGTCACTGCAGATATGTTTCCCCTCAAAAATGATTGAATTATCGAGTGTTTACAGCACAGAAATGGGTCCCTTCATCTCATTTCCCAGCACTTGGTCTGTAACCTTGTAAACTCTGACGTTTCACCTGAATGCTAATTTCTCTGTAACGTTTTAATCTCGTAAAACACAATAAATGGGATTAAAATTTGAGATGGGAACTGAACCCCATTTTTACCCATAGACCGAAGCACGCAGGCACATTTCCCCAAGTGTGACACAGGCCTCGGGAGAAAACAAGCAGAAAGTAAGATTTCACCGACTTGTCTGATGTTGTCCCATTTCAGAGTTCAACACCAATGTCTGGTTACAGCAAAGAAAGGAAGTATTCAGCCCCTCCCGTCCCAGTGTTCTTTGCCCATTTGAGTGGAAGCAGCGGCTGAGTAAAAACGAACCCGGAAGACTACAGCTAAGGTATGACAGTTTGTTTTAAAATTACTTACCTTCACAGAAAGAGCGGGAGCAGCAGAGGAAATGATAGCTACCAGAGGGGCAGCCGGAAAGGAAAGCAGTGAGTATACAAATCAGGAAGGCGGCTAAACCTGAGATTCTACACCGGTATATCCCCCACCCACCCTCCTTTCTAACCTCCTTAACGACACTGTTCTTTTTTAAGGTAAGGATTTTCTATTTCTTTACCAGTGACTGGTTAAAAATTTACTTTGTTTGTATATATATATATTAATTCGTTATTAGGGAAAGACTATAGCAGAGAGGTATCAGAAAGTATTCTATCTCAAACTTGTACAAAGTAAATAAGCAATTAATTAACTCAGCAGAGATGGCTGGGCAGGTGATGTGCTGTAGCTGTATGATGTGGGAGCTGGCTGATCCCATTGTGAATGGCAGTGACCACATCTGCAGCAAGTGTTGGTTGCTGGAAGAACTCCGGATCAGAGTTGCTGATCTGGAATCTGAGTTTCAAACACTGTGGCACATCCGGAAGGGGGAGAGTTACCTGGACGCTTTGTTTCAGGAGGCAGTCACACCTGGGAGATTAAGTAATTCACATTCAGCTAGTGATCAGGCTCATCTGAGAGTGACTGTATGTGAGGCAGGTAGGGGGAACCTGAGTTCAGGAGTGGAGGAGCCACAGCCCTTGGCCTTTTCCAACAGGTAAGAGATTCTTGCTCCCTGTTTGGATGAGGAAAAGGGCTCTGGACAGGATGAACCAACTGACTAAGGCACCATGGTGCAGAAGGCCATTCAAGAGGGGGGAGTTAATAGGCAAGTAGTTGTTATAGGGGATTCTATAATTAGGGGGAACAGATAGTATCCTTTGCAAGCCGGATCGGGAGTCTCGCAAGGTGTGTTGCCTGCCCGGTGCCAGGGTGCAGGACATCACCAATCGGCTTAAAAGGATATTGGAGCGGGAGGGGGAGGATCCAGTTGTTGTGGTCCACGTTGGTACTAACAACATAGTCAAGACTAGGGTGGAGGACCTGTTTGGGGATTACGAAGCACTGGGCAGGAAATTGAAGCACAGGTCCTCAAGGTTCATAATCTCCGGTTTATTGCCGGAGCCACGTGCCAATTGGCATTGGGACAAGAAAATTAGGCAAGTAAACACGTGGCTAAGGGATTTGTGTGGGAAATAGGGATTCCACTTCATGGGGCATTGGGATCAGTTTTGGAACGGGGGGGGGATCTGTACCGTTGGGACGGTCTCCACCTGAACCGATCAGGTACCAATGTTCTAGCGAAGAGGATAAATAGCGTGGTCAGTAGGACTTTAAACTTCTGAGTTGGGGGGAAGGGAAAATGAAAGCGACAGGGAGTATGGCATCAAATGGAAAGATCAGCAGCAGGACAGCATGTGTCCAGGTGGATTTAAAATTGAGGCAGACTGGGAATGCAGAAAAGAGCAAGGATAACTTAGGACATCATATGACTTCCAATATCTCTAATGATAAGAAAGTTAGCATTAAGGCACTTTACCTGAATGCTCGTAGCATTCATAACAAAGCAGATGAACTAATGGCACACATCATAGTGAATGATTATGATTTGGTAGCCATCAGACAGACTTGGTTACAGTGGGGTCAGGACTGGCAGTTAAACCTCCAAGGATTTTCAACTTATCGAAAAGAGAGGGAGGTCGGCAGAGGGGGTGGGGTTTCCTTGTTAATTAAGAACAAAATTAAATCTATGGCACTGAATGACATAGCGTCAGATGATGTGGAGTCTGTGTGGGTGGGATTGAGGAACACAAAGGCAAAAAGACAGAATTGGAGTTGTGTACAGACCTCCGAACAGTGGTCAGGACCAGGGACGCAAGATGTACAGGGAAATAGAGAAGGCATGTCAGAAAGGCAAGGTCACGGTGATCATGGAAGATTTCAATATGGAGGTGGACTGAGTAAATAATGTTGCCAGTGGATCCAAAAAAAAGGGGAATTCATGGAATGCTTACAGGATGGCTTTTTGGAACACTTGTCATGGAGACCACAAGGGAACAGGCTATTCTGGACCTAGTGCTTTGCAATGAACCAGACTTTATAACAGATCTTAAAGTAAGGGAACCCTTAGGAAGCAGCAATCATAATATGTTGGAGTTCAGTCTGGAGTTTGAAAGAGAGAAGGCAAAATGGGATGTAATGGTGTTATAGTTAAATAAATGCAATTATGAGGGCATGAGAGAGGAACTGACAAAAATAGCCTGGAAGTAGAGGCTAGCGGGGAAGACAGTAGAGCACAAATGACAGGAGTTTGTGGGTATAATTGAGGACACTCTACAGACGTTCATCCCCAAGAAAAGAAAGATTATCCGGGGAGGGATTAGACAGCCATGGCTGACAAAGGAAGTCAGGAAATGTACAAACGAAAAGGAGATCCTATAAAGAGGCCAAGAGCACTGGGAAATCAAAAGATTGGGAAGGCTACAAAAACAAACAGGATAACAAAGAGAGAAATAAGGAAGGAGAGGATCAAATATGAAGGTAGGCTAGCCAGTAATATTAGAAATGATAGTAAATGTTTCTTTCAATACATAAGAAACAAACGACAGGCACAAGTAGACTTTGGGTCACTTCAAACTGATGCTGGAAGCCTAGTGATGGGAGAAAAGGAAATAGCAGGAGAACATAACAAATACTTTGCGTCAGTTTTCACAGTGAAAGACATGAGTAATATCCCAATAATTCAAGGGAGTCACGGGGCTGAGTTGAGTATGGTTGCCGTTACAAAAGAGAGAGTGCTAGAAAAGCTAAAAAGTCTTAAAATTGATAAATCTCTTGGCCCCAATGGGATACATCCGAGAGTTCTGAGATTGGTGGCTGAGGAAATAGCGGAGGCATTGGTTGAGACCTTTCAAGAGTCACTGGAGTCAGGGAAAGTCCCGGATGATTGGAAGATCGCTGTTGTCACCCCCTTGTTCAAGAATGGATCAAGACAAAAGATGGAAAATTATAGGCCAATTAGCCTAACCTTGGTTGTTGGTAAAATTCTAGAATACATCATTAAGGATGAGGTTTCTAAATTCTTAGAGCAGAGTCTGATTAGAATAAGTCAACATGGGTTTAGTAAGGGGACGTCATGCCTGACAAACCTGTTGAAATTCTTTGAAGAGGTGACAATTGGGTTAGATCCGGGAAAACCAGTGGATGTGGTCTATCTAGACTTCCAAAAGGCCTTTGATAAGGTGCCAAACGGGAACCTGCTGAGCAAGGTGAGGACTCATGGTGTTGAGGGGAGCTACTGGGATAGATTGAGGATTGGCTGTCTGACAGAAGGCAGAGAGTTGGGATAAAAGATTCTTTTTTGGAATGGCAGCTGGTGACGAGCGGTGTCCCGCAGGGTTCAGTGTTGGGGCCACAGCTGTTCGCATTATATATTAATGATCTGGATGAAGGGACTGGGGGCATTCTAGCGAAGTTTACAACGAATCGAAGTTAGGTGGACAGGCAGGTTTTACTGAGGAGAAGTGGGGAGGCTACAGAATGATCTAGGCAGTTTGGGAGAGTGGTCCAGGAAATGGCTGATGGAATTCCACGTGAACAAATGCGAGGTCTTGCACTTTGGCAAAAAGAATAAAAACATAGATTACTTTCTAAACGGTGAGAAAATTCGTAAAGCCAAAGAACAAAGGGATCCGGGAGCGCAAGTCGAGGATTCACTAAAGGTCAACATGCAGGTTGAGTCCCTGATTAAGAAAGCGAATGCAATGTTGTCATTTATCTCAAGAGGGTTGGAATATAAAAGCACCGTTGTGCTACTGAGACTTTATAAAGCTCTGGTTAGGCCTCATTTGGAGTACTGTGTCCAGTTTTGACCCCACACCTCAGGAAGGACATAATGGCACTGGAACGTGTCCAGCGGAGATTCACACGGATGATCCCTGGAATGGTTGGTCTAAAATGAGGAATGGCTGAGGATCCTGGGATTGTATTTCTTGGAGTTTAGAAGATTAAGGGGAGACTTAATAGAGACGTACAAGATAATGCAGGGTTGGAAAGGGTGGACGCTTGGAAGTGTTTCCTTAGGCGAGGAGACTAGGACCCGTGGACACAGCCTTAAAATTCGAGGGGCTAAATTCAGAACAGATATGCGGAGACATTTCTTCAGCCAGAGAGTGGTGGGCCTGTGGAATTCATTGCCGCAGAGTGCAGTGGAGGCCAGGACGCTAAATGTCTTCAAGCCAAATATTTATAGATTCTTGTTGTCTCGAGGAATTTAGGGTTACGGGGAGAATGCTAGGAAGTGGATTTGAAATGCCCATCAGCCATGATTGAATGGCAGAGTGGAATCGATGGGCCGAATGGCCTTACTTCCACTCCTATGTCTTATGGGCTTATGGTCTTATGGCCTATTGTTTCCCCATTGCTCTGTAGTTTATACTGCCTTCCCTCTTTCTTGCTGCCAAACTTGATCACTGCTCACGCCCGCTATTTCCTGTCCTGCCAAACGGTTTGTCTCAAGTTCTTGGAATGAAAAACAGGAATGGCCTATTTCAAGCCCTTTTCTAGTTTACAAGGACAGTGTTATCACCACTGAGCAAGCACAGTGCCAGCTCAGAGAGAAGGTCTCATTCTTTAGAAACTGAAATGCAAAGATGATTGGATAGCCTCAGTATTGTAAACCAACCAACAAGACCGGAATAGGGCCGAGGGGATCCGCACAGAAGGATGGGAGAATAGAATGGCGAATCTCATGATGTCCAGGGTGATGTTAACAGAAATCTTCCCTGGTAGGATAGTGATGAGGATTCAGTGATTTCACTGTCATGTCTTGTTAAAGGTTAACGTTTACAGTAATCAATATGAAATACTGTCTAATATTTCGAAGCAGAATGATGTGCAGCAGACAGAATAGTTTCCCTGCATGACCTAATAAGAGAGCTCAGAAGAGCCATTAGGAGACATTAGAAGTTGTTGGCGGATCGGATCAGGGTTAACCCCAAGACTTTCCATAGGTATGTCAGGAATAAAAGAATGACGAGAGTTAAATTAGAGCCAATCAAGAATAATAGTGGGAAGTTGTGTGTGGAGTCAGCGGAGACATGGGAAACACTAAATAAATATTTTTTGACAGTGTGCACTATAGAAAATGAAAATGTTGGCGAGGAAGATACAGAGGTACTTGCATCGAGACTCGAAGAGATTGAGGTACACAAGGAAGAAAGTATTAGAAATATTGCAGAGTGTGAAAATAGACAAGTCCTCTGGGCCGGATGGGATCTATCCGAGGATCCTCTGGGAAGCAAAGGAAGAGATAGCCGAGTCTGTGCCATTGATCTAAAAATCATCATTGTCTACAGGAATAGTGCCTGAGGACTGGAGGATAGCAAATGTGGTTCCCTTGTTCAAGAAGGGTAGTAGAGATAACCCTGGTAATTACAGACCAGTGAGTCTCACTTCAGTTGTTGGTAAAGTGTTGGAAAAGGTTTTCAGAGATAGGATTTATAATCATCTAGAAAAGAATAATCTGATCAGGGACAGTCAGCACGGTTTTGTAAAGGGTAGGTCGTGCCTCACGAATCTTATGAGGTTTTTGACAAAGTGACCAAACAGGTGATGAGAGTAATCCGGTTGATGTGCTGTATAGGGATTTCAGCAAGGTGCTCGATAATGGTCCCCCAGTAGGCTATTATACAAAATGCAGAGGAATGGGATTGTGGGAGACGCAGCAGTTTGAATCAGTAATTGGCTCGCTGAAAAAAACAGAGTGTTGTAGTTGATGCAATATGTTCATCTTGGTGTCCAGTTACGAGCAGCATTCCGTAAGGGTCGATGTTGGGTGCATTGCTATTCGTCATTTTTATAAATAACCTGGATGAGGGCTTAGAAGGGTGGGTTAGTAAATTTGCGGACAACCCTACGGTCGGTGGAGTTGTGGATCGTGACGAAGGATGTAGGAGGTTGCAGAGAGACAGAGATAAGCTGCAGTTCTGGGCTGAGAGGTGGCAAATGGAGTTTAATGTGGACAAGTGTGAGGTGATTCACTTTGGCCGGAGTAATCGGAATGCAAAGTACTGGGCTAATGGTAAGATTCTTGGGAGTGCAGATGAGCAGAGAGATCTCGGTATCCATATACACAGATCCCTGAAAGTTGCCACCCAGCTTGACAGGGTTGTTAAGAACGAAAACAGTGTTTTGGCCTTTATTAATAGAGGGATTGAGTTCTGGAATCAGAAGGTTATGCTGCAGCTGTACGGCCACATTTGGAGTATTGTGAACAGTTCTGGTCACCGCATTAAAAGAAGGATTTTGACGCTTTGGAAAGGGTGCAGAGGGGATTTTCTAGCATGTTGCCTGGTATGGAAGGAATGAATTACGAGGAAAGACTGAGGGCCTTGAGGCTGTACTCGTTGGAGAGAAGACTGAGAGGTGACTTAGTAGAGACATACAAGATAATCAGAGGTTTAGATAGGGTGGACAGGGAGAGTCTTTTTCCAAGTATGGGGACGGCAAACACGAGGGTCACAACTTTAAAGTGAGGGGAGATAGGTATAAGACAGATGTCAGAGGTAGCTTCTTTACTCAGAGAGTAGTTAGGGCATGGAATGCTTTGCCTGTAACGGTGGTAGATTCACCAAGTTTAAGTGCATTTAAGAGGCATTTGGACGTACATGGAACAGTGGATATGGGATGGGCTTCAGATTAGTATGACAGGGCGGCGCAACATTGAGGGCCGAAGGGCCTGTACTGCGCTGTAATGTTCTATGTTCTATATGCTACAGTTCCACATCAGCAATGTCATCTGCAATTGCCTGACGATCAATTTGTTTAAAACAAGAACGGAGGGGGCGTCAGGAAAACGGAAGGGGAATAGTGGTTTGTGAGAGTTAACTACATGCCTCGTGGAGCCAGGTTCAATGTAGATAATGAATATCGGTTTTCTTGTTTACCTTGGTATACTGTTCACTGCAGATCAGTTACCCAATATCGTCTGCCCTTTGTGTGTTGTTCTTTGTACATTTCACATCGGTTCAGTGCCCCGGGGGATCACGCTTTTTTAAATTTGGCACATTTTACTGAGGTCGATTTTGCAGCATCATATTGAGGCCAACAAGTTTAGGAACAGATAGACACCATTCAGACCATCAAGTCTACTCCGCTATTGAATGATTTCATATCTGATCTGATAACCTTGAACTGCACTTTCTTGCCTTTCTCCATAACGCTTGATGTCTTTGCAGTTTGAAGATCTGCCGATCTCAGCCTCATTACACATAATGACACTTCCGCAACAGCCTTCTGCTACAAGAAAGTCCACTGATACAGAACTGTCTGAGAGAATAAATGCTTCTTCGTCTCTATTTTAATTGTGAGATCCGCATTCTAATACGAAGTTAAAAATCGCACAACACCATGTCATAGTCCAACAGGTTTAATAGAAGCAAAAGCGTTTGGAGAGCTGCTCCTTCATCAGGTGGCTGTGGAGTACACAGTGGTAAGATACAAAATGTATAGCGAAACGTTACAGTGTAATGTCACTGAAATTATACATTGGAAAAATACCTTGATTGCTTGTTAAGTCTTCCATCTGTTAGAATGACTATGTTAGGATCATTTCTTTCTTATGTAAATCGGAAAACTTTATTTTAACAGTTACGTTCTCAGGTGGACTTTACCAATTAGTGTCATCACAGATAATAGGTTGAAGGTGTTCGTCCCTGTATGCTGCGTACATGCCATAATATTTAGACTGACGCTAATCTAAAAAAAAACAAAATCGCAGGCAAGAATGCCCTTAAGACATGGTACATTGGCAAAGCTGAGCACAGGCGACAACAACGGAATGGGCGATGCACATCAATCAACAGACAGGTGTGCCCCTTCCCAGTTGGAGAGCACTTCAGTGATGCAGGACATTCGATCTCGGATCTTTGGGTGACAATCCTCCAAGGCGGTCTTCGGAACAGGCAGCAGCTAAAAGTGCCCCCACAGAGACTGATAGCTAACTTCGGTACCCATGATCATTGGGTTCATGTCACAGTACAGGTGATCCCATTGCCCGATCTACAAACAGAGACCCTCCTCCACACCCACACCCACACCCACACACACACACACACACACACACACACACACACACACACACTCACACACACACACACACACACACACACACACACACACATTTACGTCTGTGGGGTGAATTTGTACTTGCAGAGTTACATTGTACTTTGCTGAAAAACTGCACGAATCCATGTAAGACTCTGGCAACTCATTTTTATAAATTAGAATCATTCTAAACATTATGCAACAGACAGCAGCACGGGGGGTGGGGGGGCAGACACCAGTTGTTCAACTTCACCTGAGAATGAAACTTTAAAATAAAAAAGTTTTGCACTTTACATATGAAGGAAGTGAAGCTAACATGGACATTCTAACAGATCGGCGACTTAGCAAACAATCACGGTATTTTTCAATATACAATTTCAGTTACATCACACTGTAAACATATGCTATAAATTCTGTGACTTACAACTGTGGACTCCACAATCACCTGATGAATGAGCAGTGGTCCGAAAGCTAGTACTTCCAATTAAACCTGTTGAAATATAACCTGGGGTTCTATGATATTCAAATTTGCATACCCCAGTCCAAAACCGGCATCTCCAAGTCATTCGATACGAGGTGCTCTGGCAACAGAACCAAACTTTCTGCATCCAACTTATTAAATCCTTGAAAACAGCTATATGTTTCAATAAGGATCATTTTGTAGTACTGAGTCTGAGCAGGCAAAGGCAACTGATTTCAGCGTTTCTTCCCATTTGATTTCATCTCCGATATGAAATTCTCACTGACTCTGACAGAACTGATACCTTTGCTGTTTTGTAATGTCAGGAACTCATGTTCAATTTAAGATTTCCATAAGGAAAAACAATTTTTTTTTCCCTGACTGGAAATCAACATTGGGAAATAGCAGTGAGACAGCTGCATTTCAGCACGTTCGCACCAAGGACGACATGTGCAATGCTTGGAACTTTTCTTGATGACTTTGTTTTTTGCCTATTTTGTTCAGGTGAAAAATGACAGTTTTTGAGTTTTTAAAAGCATGGCCAATGGTACTTCAGCCTATTGCATCATGATCAGTTATCAAACATCTGGCTTGGAAACACAGTTTCCCAGACGTGACCCATCGCCTGGTGTGTTCTAACATTGCAAGTCTTAGTTAAATTGTTATTCAATCTCTTAAGGGCTTGAGTGGAACAAAAAACATCTCTGTGAACTAACAGTTCTGAGGAGCATTTTGTCAGTTTTCCTCATGATGCTGCGGAAAATGTTTCTGCGCTGACATCGAAATTGATTTACCCTGTTTCTTCCTCAGCTTCCTGGTAATGTTAAAGTTCGAAGAATAAAACCTGGAATGAACGCCTGATCTCAGGAACAGTGGACATGTCTTTAATTTCCTGCAATCCCATTCATGAATTTCGCTTATATAGGGGATGCTACCATCTTTACCCAATCCTGGCTACTTGTGTCTCCAGGACCTGAACAAAATAGCTGACCCTTCATCCGAGAATGACGACCGTGTGGGAAAGCAGACCATTCGGCCCTTCCAGTCGACACCATCCCTCTGAAGCACATCCTATCAGACACACACTCCATACCTATTCCGTTCCCCTTCATTTCCCATGGCTGATCCCAGTAACCCGCACACCTTCAGACTGTGGGAGGAAACTCACACAAGCAAAGAGAGAATGTGCAAACTGCACACAGTCATACGAGACTGGGATCGAATCCATGTCTTCTGTGCAGCGAGGCAGCAGCGAATCAGGAAGAACAACAAATGCTGTCCTGACCAGCGACATCCACACCCTGTGGGTTTATCAGGAAGAATAAAAACATATTCACAACATGGACAACGGGACTTGCGTCTGCATGGACATGATTTGAACCAATCGTTCATCCTGGGTATATACAAGGCACCGATATCACAGAGAAACCAGGGCAATACGGGATTCAATTACCTGCTGATGTGGAAAATCATCTACTCAGTCAAACTGGGGACAGACTATTCAACAATCCCGCGTGTGGGAAGGGCTCAATGAGCAGAAGAACCTCCAGAGTAACCAGCAAGATTACATATCCCAGAAGGAGATCAATTAAACTGTCAATGCTGCTGTTAATTCGAACCAACTGCCAGTTTCATAGCGTCAAAGTCATAGACTCAAACAGCATGAAAACAGGCCTTTTACTCCTACCAGCTCATACTGAACATAATGCCAAACTAAACGAGTCGCATCTGACGGCTCTTGTAACTGCTGAGGGTTAATAATGCCCTTGTGATATTATTGCTGCATTGTTAATATGAATGTCCAGATATAATTCTGCGGACACGGGTTCAAACCCTGGCATGGCAGATGCTGGGACTTTATTTAAATAAATACCTAGAGTCGAATGATGATGCTGAATCAGTAGATCTGATTCATTAATGCCTGATAGGGAAGGAAACTGCCATACCTATCTGGTCTGGCTGGTATGTGACTCCAGATCCATAATATCGTGGTTGATTCTGAACTTCGCTCTGGGCAATAAATTATGTACTAGGCATGAATGAATAGATTTTGTTAATTCCACTGATACTTCCCAATTCATTTATCGATCCAAATATCCTGTAAATATTGTAAATGTACTTTCATTCATCACTGCCTCAGGAAGTGAATTGCACACATAAACCATCCTCTGTTTAAAAAAAGACTCTCATGTCTTATTTTAAATCCCTCTTTTCACTTTAAACAATTGCCCGCTCGTCTTGAAGTGCTCCTCCTTGGAGAAATGACAGTTACAGTTAACTCGAGCCGAACTCTCAATAATGTATAAATTTCTATCAGGTCACTTTTCAAACTCCAGTGCTCGAGTGAAAATATTCTCAGCCTATCCAGCCTTTCGTTATAACACAAACCTTTCCCACTTGCCATACGCTGGTATACCTGTTCTAAACCTACTCCAGCTGAATAATTTCCTTGCTATTACTGGGCGACAAGAACTGGACACAGTATTCCAGAAGACGCATCACCCAATGTCCGATTCAACTTCAACATAACGGATCAACTCGTACACTCAAAGGACTGAACAACGAAGGCAAGATGACATTTTTTTAAACCATTCTGTCTATATATGAAGCAAACTAAAATGAATTATGTACTTGCATTCCTGGCTTCCGTGTTCCACAACACGATGCAACGCCCAATCAGTAATTGTATAAGCCCTTCTAATATTTGATGTAGCAAAATGCTATGCCTTCCATTTATCCAGATTGAACTTCATGTGACATTTTCAGCCCAAAGACGCAATGGATTAAGATCCTTCTGGAATCTTAGATCACCTTCTTTGCAGTCTCCAATTCTGCTGTCCTCTGCAAGCTTATGAACCATGGCTTCTATGAGTTCTATTGTTTACTCATATAGGTCAACGATTTTTAATTATTTGTCGTGGCCATCATTTAGCTGTTTGCAAATAAGGCAACAATTAGTCATATCGTTAACCATGAGGAAGAAAGCCGTAGACTGCAGGGAGATTGGAAACAATTGGCAAGAAAATGTGCTGAAAGGAATTCAATCCAGTGAAGTGGGTGATAATGAATTTGAGGACGCACAATGAGAAAAGTGTGAATATCGAGTGGTTTAAGGTAATAAAAGAGATATTGGAGTAGACATTCACGAATGTTTGAATGTGATTGGACAAGGGATCAAGTGGTCTCGATGGGTTGGAGATACTTTCTGGTCTTGACCGCAGGTGGGAATGAAAGAGCAGGGAAATGATGCTGGAACTTCAGCAACTGCCTATTCATGATCAATAGACAGGGGAATCGGATGGACGGAAGTGCGTACTGCAGGTGCTGGAAATCAGAATCAAGATTAGAGTGGTGCTGAGGAAGCACAGCAGGTCAGGCAGCATCCGAGTTGCAGAAAAAAAATAACGTTTCGCGCAAACGCCCTTCATCAGGAATAAAGCTGGGAGCCTCGAGGGTGGAGAGATAAACGGGAGTACTGGGTCTGGGAAGAAATTAGCTGAGAGTGCAAGAGGTGCATAGAGAATGGGTTAAAGGTGATAGGTCGGAGAAGAGGGTGGAGCGGATAGGTGGAAAGGGAGATAGACAGGTGGGGCAGGTCAGTAGGATGGTGCCAAGTTAGAAAGTTGGAACTCGGATAAGGTGGCCGTGGGGAGATGAGGAAACTGGTGAAGACCACGTTGATGCCCTGGGGTTGAGGGCCCCAAGGTGGAAGATCTGGCGTCTGGTGGTGAGGGAATGGCGGTGGAGAAAACCCAGGAACTGCATGTCCTTGGGAGAGTCGGAGGGGGAGGGTGTGGTAATTGATGTTTTTGGTCATGGGGGTTTGGATTTTAATGTTGCGGGTGCCCTGGAAATGTTCTCTGAAGCGCTTTCCGAGAATGTGTCTGTTGGCGCCAATGTAGAGGAGACCGCATTGCAAGCAACAGATGCAATAAATGACATGTGTGGAAATGCACACGGACAATTGATGGATGTGGAAGGCTCATTGGAGCCTTGGAAGGATGTGAGAGGGAAGAAGTGGGTGCAGGTTTTGCAATTCCTGTAGTGGCAGGGGAAGGTGCCGCGAGGGGAGGTTGGGTCATTGGAGGGCGAGGAATTGACGAGGTAGTCATGGAGGAAACAGTCTTTGTGAAAAGTGGATAGGGGTGGGGAGGAAAATATAAATTTCCCTGTCACTGCTGGAATTGCAAAACCTGCACCCACATCTACCTCCTCACCTCTGTCCAAGGCTCTAATGAAGGCTTCCACATCCATCAAAGTTTCTCCTGCACTTCCACACATGTAATTTCTTGTATACGTTCCTCCCGATGCGGTCTCCTCTGAGTAGGAGAGAGGAGATGTGTTCTCACACAACACTTCAGAGGATATCTGCAGGATACCCACAAGAATGGACCCCAGTGCCCCTTGGGGAAACATTTCATCTACCCCTCCCACTCTCCCGAGGACATGCAGGTCCTGGGCCTCCTGTATCGCCACTGCCTCACGACGCGATGCCTGGAGGAAGAAAACCTCATCATCCGCCTCGGGACCCTTCAACCCCAAGGCATCAATTTGGACTTCACCCGCTGCCTTATTTCCCCTCCCCCGACCTTACACCAGTTCCCACCTTCCAGCTCAACACCGTCTGCCTGACTTGTCCCATCTGTGCATCTTCATTCCCACCTATCCACTCCACCTACTTCTCTGACATTTCATGTTCACCCCCCGCCTGCATCCACTTACAGCACTCTCAGCTACCTTCTCCCCAGCCCAACACCCTTCCCATTTATCTCACCATCCCATGTGCTCCCAGTCTCATTCCTGATGAAGGGCTTTTGCCTGAAACGTCCATTTTTCCTGCTCCTCAGATGCTGCCAGACCTGCTGTGCTTCTCCAACACCACTCTAATCTGGAGGGGAGTCAGTTGATTGAGAGGGTTTTCGGGTATTTTCTATTGTTGACCACAGGCTGTGGATGATAGCAGAACTTTAGCAACCACCAGTTTAGGGAACAGCTAAAGGACTGAGCACAAGTCTGGTCACCGCATAAATCAACATTTTTCTTAAATTTCTACGATAAAAGATGGAAGGCTGAAGTATGCAACTTTGCCCATCAAGACCGTTTCACCAATGAGTTTCTCACTGATTCCTTTCCAAGTCAGGGTGCTATGGGCCTTGGAGGGTAACTTGAAAATGGTGGCGTTTCGTTGCATCTTCTAATCTTGTCCTTTTCGTCAGTACAACTGTTGAGCTTTGAAGGTTGTCAAAAATGCCCGAATGACTTACTCCAGTGCATCTTATAGTTGGTGCACTCTGCTGCAATTGCGCCTTGGTGGTGGGGGGAATGAATATTGCAGGTGTTGAAGAGGATACACTCAAATGACTGCATTGTCGTGGACGGTGTCCAGTTCCTTAAGTGTTATTGAAGTTATACCCATCTAGGCAAATGGAGAGAGTTATATTCCACGTCTCATTTGTAGGATTCACGGAACAATGAGTTGAGTTTATAATCAAAAAATGTCTCAAGAACAAGTTGTTGTTGTCAAAGTGTTTATGTAGCCAGTTTCGATAAGATTTTCCCCCGAAATTATAGCTCTATGGACGATTACACGGGTAATTCTTTTACAGTAAAGTTGTTGAATGTCAATGAGATATGATTAGATTCTCATTTGTCAGAGTGATACTTACTCTATTTCGTCCTTGTGTGGACAAATCTGATTCCAGTGGCTGTCTAATTTCAAGATACAATTCCCGTCTGTGCTTGAAATTTCAACCGTTTCTTCACATAAATGTCTCCACCTGCCTTAACAATATGTAGGGTCGCTGCAGGGGACAGCAGAGATTAATGAACATGTTGTCAACACTGGAGAAAATGGAGCTTCGTGGAATGATTGGTCAGGATGGGATTATTCTCCTTGAAACAAAGGAGACGGAGGAGAGCTCTATAATCACATAGTAACATTTATAAACGTTCAATATTCATGGGATCTTGACAGGGTAGATAATGGCAGGTGGTTCACCCTCTGATATGAGGAGAGCACCAGAGGACATGAACTCAGAATTAGATGTTGCCTATTTAATTCAGAAATGAGGAGTAATTTCTTTGGTCAGGGGCCAGTGGATCCGTTGAACTCCTTGCCGAAATTGTTGTTGAGGCTGAGTTGTTGTGTACTTTCAAACTGTGCCAGACAGATATTTAACCAGAAAGATGATGAAGCTTTGTCGAGGCAATGCTGGAGAATGGAGTTGAGGATTATCAGATCAGCCATGAGTTCGTTGAATGGTGGAGCAGACTTGATGGGATGAATGGCCGATTTCCAATCCTACATCATTTGGTCTAACGCCCTATTTTATTAATATCTTTAGAATTCTGAGGGATGGGATGAAGTGATAGAAAAGGTTTCTCAAACTGATCAGACAGATCAGGAACTAAGCTCATAAGTTCATGAACAAGAAATGTGCTGTGGCCTGGATACAACAAATGGCACTGGGCACACCGCAGATGGGTATGTGCAAATGTTGTGATTGCTGAAGAAAATTGGTGGATCTAATATTGTTGCCAACTTGGTGATCACGCTGGATGATGGATCGTGGTATGATTCACACTGCAAAAAGTTGTGAAAGAATGAAACATTCGTTTCATTGGAAAGATTTTCTGCGGTTTCAATTCAATTGACTGTTTAAAATACTGATCAGAACTTTGTGTGGAGTATTACATTAAAATTCACAATCCCACTGGATAAACTATTGCACCCGATCTCTCCTTATTTGTTCCCCTTTCATTCGATGTAAATTCATAGAAAGTCAAGATGGAATGAAACGAGAATAGAAACGTTTGCCCTCCTTTTCATTATCCCAATGTAACTTACAACAGAACCAAATCTGCTCAGTTCCATTTATAAAGCTTCATATGGAATATTAATAGAAATCGTTCTAAACTCTGAGGTTTTTTGCTGAATCTTACTCAGCTGCAGACGTTTCTGATATTTCTTTGCATCTGAAGTCGTCCAAATTAGATACTGTTTCCTCGCCCCTTCAACCCCCCACACCCCACTTTTACACTTTCACCTGGCCGCAGGCTGTCTCTCTCCTGGTGAAACTCATTGTTTGTGTGTCTCGAAATGTGCCTTTCCAAATATTTTGGAAACGGATTCTCAGAGTGACAGAAATTCTGCTCCCATCATTTATTTGTCCTACATCGATGGTTTTGAAAGCCTGACATTCAGAAATATATGAACTTGAAAGAGTGAATTTTCCATATGTTGACTCTGTCCAAACCTCAATTACGCTGGAAAAATTCCATTCGGTTTTCCTTGGTTCAGGGTCAAATTTTCCAAAACACAAATAAATAAAACTCCATCCCCAATAAACGCCGTCAGCATCGTCTCTAATGTCTTAGCGACCCAGTAAACGCTGGCAGTGTCCTCGCTGATAGAATCACAGATTTCCTACAATGCAGAAAGTGCAGTTCAGTCACTCAGGTCGGTAGGGAAACTTTGAACAGCATCTCAATAAGACCTAGCTCCCATCTCTATCCCCGCAGGCCTCTGGCTTGTGATTTCAAATATACCTGCTGGAATAAAACCTGGCATCGTGTGACTGCTGAACTTATCACTGCGTTACCCATGGCTAACTCACTTAACTTACTGAATTCACTCCCTGGACACATCAGCGCAATTTAACAGGCCAACCCACCTAACCTACAGACTTAAGAGCAGTGCGAACCACTGAATAAATGTACCATCACATTGAACACTATCTGTATCATGTGTAATGGCTTTTCACACTGGCAGCTCTGCCGAGTGAAAGCAAGCTGCGCCCACAAACCCGAATTCAATGCATCCAAACGCGGTTCTACGCTGTACAACCTTAGTAGTTCTGCTGGAAATGTTTCTGCACTCAGATCTAAATGGGTTTATTCTGTTTTCTTCCTCAGATTCCTGCTTTAAATAAACATATCAGTTAGGAGCAACTCTATTTCATGGTTTTCATTGCAACACAAACACAATGTGCAGTTGGCTGAAGTTACATGTTTGCACTTTCACTGACACTCTCTCTCCCCAGGAGCTGCAGTCCTTCCCCACGCTGATTCAGACAGCACTGTCCTTCCTGTGACATGTCCCATCGAGAATGGAAAGCCAGGCATGAATAACCTTCACTGGGGAACAGAGCGACATGCTTTCAACATTCACGATGCCCCCAGCGGAGAATTGAGCCCTGTGACAGGAGGGGACACTAACCACGATACTGTGGAGGATATCAACATCGAAGGAGACCCTTCAGCCTGTTGTGGCCGCACTTGTCCAACACAACTGCTTGAAGACCTGAATCAATTCCATCGTTTAGCCCATAATCTTATATGTTTTGGCATCACAAATTAACATCTCAATTCTTTTAAAGGTTAGAATGATTTCCGCCTCTCTGACCCTTTCCGCAAATCTACTCAAACCTTTCTGCCTTTTCCCGAAATCTCTTGGCCCCGGTATTCGATCCCTCCATCAATAACAAAGGCTTCTTTCGGTCAATCCTATCCATATTCCTCAGTATTTATTACATCTCAGTCATGTCTTCTCCAATCTCCTCTGCTCGGCGACAAACAACCCCAGTCTGTCCAATCTCTCCTCACAACTGAAACTCTTCAGCCCAGACAATATCCCAGTGAATCTCTCCTGCAACTTTCCCAGTGCGATCACATCGATGCAGTACTCTGAATTGCAGAACTGCACACTGTAATCTCGCTCGGGCCGAATGAACTTTTTTTTCTATTCTGTTACAGTATGAGGGCGTCGCTGGCTCTGCGGTATTGATTGCTATCCCGAATTGCACAGCGGGTAGTTGAGACTCAACCATCTTGTAGTGAGCCTTGAGTTACATGGAGGCCCGAGCAGGTCAGAATGGCAGTTTCATTCCTTAAATGACGTCAGATTGTTTTGTTTTATTTTCAAAAATTGAACATGGATATATAGGAGTTATTAGATTCATAATTCCAGATATTTATTGAATCCCAATTCTACCACCTAGCATGGTCAGAGTCAAATCCAGGTCCGTGGTGTCTGAATTAACAGTTCAGTGTTCAGTGGTAATAGCGCTTGGCCATTGCAGAAAAGTAGTGAAACTGATCTTATCCAATTAAGTCGCTTTTCCCCGAAACTGTTCTGTGCCATTTTCCTGAGCTGGACTCCACCCCCCCCCCCCCAATAAAATCTGGTCTCTATCAGTAAAAGCTGCTACATGAGTATTGATCTCACAACAATGGTAACCAAATGGATCAAATTGTCTGCAGATCGCGATGGTGGGGTTGGGAAACGTTCACCCAGCAACAGTGACCACAGCCACACAGACTAATCGGTATCAATGTGAGAGTGTGTATTAGATTCTGCAATGCCTTAATGAAATAGGAAATGACTCTGCAAACACATGATGAAAGAACAGCTCTCCGAAAGCTAGTGCTTCAATAAAACCTGTAAGACCATAACCTGGTGTTGGGTCATTTTTAACTTTGTACTCCATAGTCCAACACCGGCATCTCCAAATTAATGAGGTGGGGGTCTGGGATGGAAAGTTCGGTTAGTGATCGTAGGAGGGAAGAAATCTCTGAGAACAGGTGGATTTGAATTCTGACATATGAAACACAGAGATGTGAGCGATCAGAGCTTGAAGGAAAAAAAAAATCACCTTGGAGAAAATCAAAACTTTCAAACAACTGATTCCTTTGTGTTTCACAAAAGCCTGGGACATATAGAGCAATTACGGCCGTGACTCGGATTCGAACCGAGGTTGCTGTGGCCACAACGCAGCATACTAACCACTATACGATCACGGCAAACCACAGAAGAACACGCTAAACGCTCCTAATAAGCAAAGTATCATAAGAAATATTAGGCAGAGCAACAAATACACAATATCAGTGCTGAGCGAACAAGGGCAGATGTGTGGGAACTCAGAATGGGCTGACCGTTTAACATCGGTTCCCCCAGTGGCTGTGGTGATTCCATCATTAATGTGTTGAAGGCTGAGATAAATAGATTTCTCCACAACTTCAAAGACTCCGGGGACAGTGCAGCTTTTGATACCTGCACATCCACCAATATCATTTATTGAATCAGTAGCTCCCGGTGCAGTCTCCTGTACATTGGGGAGACTGGGCGCCTCCTACCAGAGCGCTTTAGGGAACATTTCTGGGACAACCGCACCAATCAACCATACCACCCCGTGGCCCAACATTTCAACTCTCCCTCCAACTCTGCCCAAGACATGGAGGTCCTGGGCCTCCTTCACAGCCGCTCCTTCACCACCAGACACCTGGAAGAAGAACGCCTCATCTTCCGCCTCGGAACACTTCAACCCCAGGGCATCAATGTGGACTTCAACAGTTTCCTCCTTTCCCCTTCCCTCACCTCACCCCATTTCCAAACTTCCAGCTCAGCACTGTCCCCATGACTTGTCCTGACTTGTTCTACCTGCCTATCTTCTATTCCACCTATCCATTCCACCCTCCCTCCCGACCTATCACCTTCATCCCCTCCCCCACTTAACTATTGGACTCGATGCTACTTTTTCCCCACCCCCACCCTCCTCTCACTTATCTATCCACTCTTCAGGCTCTCTGCCTGTATTCTTGTTGAAGAGCTTTTGCCCGAAACGGTGATTTTACTGCTCCTCGGATGCTGCCTGAACTGCTGTGCTCTTCCAGCACCACTAATCCAGAATCTGGTTTCCAGCATCTGCAGTCATTGTTTTGACCAAGCTTTTGTTGAAATGTACACTTCAATAACAATGCAGTTTAACATCGGCTACTTCTCGAGTTTCCCGACACAAGGCAGTAACCACTGCTGCCACATAGTCCCAGTTCCTCGCCCCAGAATAAGAGGGACTGAGTGGCGCAGTCGCGAATAACCAACTTGAAATCGAGATGGGAATGAGGTCGCAGAGATACTCGATGGCTCAAGTGACGCAACCGGAGAATGTACGGTATTTCTATGATGGTTTAGAGGCGCAAGCAATTCCGAGGTTGGGAGTCCTTCTGGTCAAAGGCGGGGTAGAAGGGAACATTTGTTCCCGTTTATAATAACAGCAATCTACAGTGCATCTTGCTGAGACAGCTGAGTGCCACAGCTGGAGTGTGGGCAGCTGGTTTGACGTTTAATTTTGCCTCATTATCACCCAATTCCCTGGAATGAATTGCTTTCACCATTTTTATTTCAAATTTTTTGATATCTCCCTGCAGTCTGCGGCTTTCTTCCTCATGGTTAATGGTATGGCTAACTGTTGTATGATCTGCACACTGCTAAATCACGGCCACTACAAGTAAATATGAATCATTGATCTATATGAGAAAACAGTGGAACTCACAGCAGGCATGCAGCGTAGGTTTGCAGGCGACGCCAGAATTGTAGACGGTGAGGAAGATTATCTAAGTTTCAAAAGGATCTTAATCCAATGAGTCGTTGGACTGAAAAATGTAACATTGAGTTCAATCTGTATAAATGGAAGGTATTGCATTTTGGTACAACAAAAAGAGTATGGCTTTGCCTATGTTGGAGAACAGGAAAGCTCGGTGTGCAGGTACATAATTCCTTGTAATTTGCATTACCAACACACAAGATGGCTCAAAGGCATTTAACATACTTCCCTTCATTGCTCAGTCCTTTGTGTATAGGAGTTGGGACGTTATGTTGAAGTTTTGCAGGACATTGATGAGGCCTCTTCTGGAATATTATGTCCAGTTCTGGTCGCCCAGTTGTAGGAATGATTTTATTCAGCTGGCGTAGGTTCACAAAAGGTATACATGCTTGTTGCCTGTGGAAGGTTTGAGTTCTAATGAAAGGCTGGATAGGCTGAGACTATTTTCAGATTCGAGATCGGGGTACTGGAAAACCACATCAGGTAAGGCAGTATCCCAGGAGCAGGAGAATCAATTTTTTTTCGCGCAAGTGTCCTTCACCAGGCTCTTCCCCGAAACGTCGATTCTCCTGCTCCTCAAATGCTGCCTGATCGGCTGTGTTTTCTCAGCACAACACTCTTGACTCTGATCTCTCATCTGCAGTTCTCACTTTCTCCTAGTTGAGAGTGTTTTCACTCTAGGTTAGGGTTTTGAGCGGCGACCTGACAGAAGTTTATGAATTATTGAGAGGGAAGTTTAGCGTTAACGATAGCTGCCTTTTCCCAGGAGGGGGATTTCAAGACGAGAGGGCATATGTTTAAATTGAAAAGAGATTTTTTTAAAAAAAAGACATAAGGCATTTTTTTAGGAACGGTGGTTTACGTGTGTAATTAAGTGCTGAGGAAGTGATGGATGAGGGTATGTTTGCAACATTTAATGGACAATTAATTCCAAACATGAATGGGAAAGTGGGATTTTTAAAATAAATTTATTCATGCCTAGTGCATCAGTTATTTCCCAGAGGGCATTTAAGAGTCAACCACGGTATTATCCATCTGGAGTCTCCTGTGGGACAGAGCAGATGAATATGGCAGGATGCTTCCCGAACTGGCATGAGTGAATCAGATGGGATTTTCCACACAACTGATTCAGGTCACCACGAGACTCTTCATCTCCAGGTGCTTATTGAATTCAAACTCCATTATCTGTCATGCCAGGACCTGAACCCCTTGTCCCCAAAACATTGCCTGGGTTTTGGATTAACAACACAGTAATAAAACTACAAGGGCATTATCACCACTCAGCGGGTACAGGAGGAGGCAGACGGGAATGGGTTCGTTTGGCAATATGCTCAGCATGGACTGGTTAGACTGACAGGCCTGTTTTTATGCTGTATGACTCTGACTGACACTATGGAGCAGGCAGCTGGTTGGGATTAACAGCAGCATTGACAGCATAACCGAACACCTGATGGGATATGTAATCCTGCTGAAGTCTCCGGAGGTTGTTTTGCTCAGTCATCCCTTCCCACACGCGGGACTGGTGAACGGTCTCACCCCAGTGTTCCTGATTTAATGAGTTTCCATTTCTGCGGTTAATTGATTCCCTTCCAACAGATCCCACATTGCCCTGCTTTCTCTGTGGTATCAGTGTCCTTTGTTCCACACAGGGTGAATGATCGTTTCAAATTGTGTCCACACAGATACAAACATTTCATGTTGTGAATGTCTTTTCATTCTTCCTCATTCACCTACCGGGTGTGAGTATGACTAGACTGAACAATATTTATTCTTCGCCCCTCGTTCGTTGCTGTCTGGCTTCAACAAAAACCCGGGTTGTGATCCCAGCCTCGGGTGTCTGTCTGTGGGCACTCTACACATTCTCTGTATGTTTGCGCTTTTATTTCTCCCTCAGACCAAAGATGTACCAGTTACAGTAATCAACAATGGGAAATGCAGGCTTATGGGACAGAGAATACCCTGGGGTCTGGTGGGATGCGCTTCTGATGTACGGTGTGGACTGGAAGGGCCGATTAGACTGCTCCCCAGACTGTGGAGATTCTTGAATTAAGGGTCAGCTCATGTTTTTCTGGTCCTGGAGTCTCTCGTGGGCATGACTGGGTGAAGATGGTTGAATGCCCTGCATAAGGGTCATGAATGAATGGGATTGCAGGAAATTAAAGTCATGATCTCTGTTCCTGAGGTCAGGCTTGTATTTCATGATTTATTCGTCGAACGTAAACATCACCGTTTCCATGTCCCAACCCCCAAGGATGACTAGTTTAAAATATCACCCCAACACCACCTTCTCCAGGTTGAAGTCTTGACTGTGTGGAAGAAGCTGATACTGAGCTGATGCGAACAAATGTAGCTGCCACCGCCAGTGTCAGAAACACAGATCCAAACAGCAAAATCATCTTTTAAACCCACCACTGCAAAGTTCAGGGCTCTAAACTCTCCACTTGTGCCATTCAGCTGTCTTAGAAAGATGAACCGGAAATCGCTATGATAGTATAAACGGGGACAACCATTCCCTTGAGCAGGAGCACACTCAACCGAGGAATTTCTTGCGCCCCTATACCATCACAGAAGGACAGGACGCTCACCTATTTCATCACAGGAGTCAGAGAATAACTCCGTGCATACATTCCCATCCCCATTTCTGGTTCGGTCTGGGCGGCTGTGCCGATGTTAAGCTAAAATGCTATTGAAGCATACATTTCAACAATATCCTGTACTGTCCCCCGAGTCTTTGATGTTTTGTCGAAATCGATCAATCTCATCTTTCAACATTCTCATTCAAGGGATCTCCACAGCCTCTGAGGACATCAAACTGAAAGATTCAGCTCATTCTCAGTTCCCACATGTCTGTCACTGTTCCCTGGGTACTGATATTGAACATGTGCTGTTCTTCCGAACATTTCCTCTGCTAGTATACTTATTGCTGCTTGCAAGCATCCTGTTCTGTGGTTACTGTGATCGTGGTTGTCGGTATTTTGAATTGTGACCACAGCAACCTCGATTTGAAACCAAATCACGGCACTTAGTATTCTCTCCGTTGTCCTTTTTTTGACAAATGCTAAGAAATTAATCGTTTTACCTTCAAATTCCGCTCTCTTTCATCTCTGCGTTTCATTTATCAGGATTCAAACACACCCGTTGTCGGAGACTCCTCTCCTTCCCACGATCATTAAACCTCATTTCCATCCCTCCCCCCATTTCTCTGAGGCAATGCACAATTTATCACTCTCTTTCACATTCATACTGTTCTGTCTGTGCTGCTGCTGCGGTCACTGTTGTTGGGTGAACGTGCCCCAGTCCCACCATCGGGACCTTCAAACAAGTCGATACATTTGGATACCGCGGTTGTGAAATCAATCCCCATGTAGCAACATTTACTGACATAGGCCAGAGACAATTGGAGCGTCAGGCTCATGGAAAATACGCAGGGCAGTTTGGGTGCAAAGACATTTTATTGGAAAAGATCAGCTTTTGTGGCTTTCTGCGTTGGTCTTGTGGTAATTTCATAGGACTGATAATCCAGAGACTGAGGTAATAGTCTGGGTACTCGGGCTTGAATCCCACCATGCCATGATTGTCAAATTTGGATTCAAAAAATATCTGCAAGGAAGAATCTAATGACTACTATAGATCCATTGACAATTGTTGAAAAAAAAATCTGTTTCACTGATGTCATTTCGGGATGGAATTTGCTATCCTGACTTGGTCTGGGCTGCATGTGACTTCAGACTCATAGCAAAATGGTTGAGTCTCAACTGCCCTCTGGGCAATTCGGAATGGGTAATAAATTCTTCTTCGCCAGAATCGCCCTCACACTAATCCAAAAATTTTTAAAGCAAATTCTCATTAGGCTTAAACAAGTGTGTTGTGTGCAGTTTTGCAAGTCACATTATAGCAGGGATGTGATCACACTGAGAAAATTGCAGGAGATATTTCCCGGGATACTGTTTGGGCTGAAGACTTTCAGTTGTGAAGAAAGACAGGACCGAGTGGAGTGTTTGTCGCAGTGTAAAGGAGATGTAGTGGAGACATAATTGAGTTAGGGTATGGACAGGGTTGACTGAACGAGTTTCCCATTGATGGAGGGATCGATTAGCAGGGGCCAGAGACTTAAGGAGAAAGGCCGAATTGTTTGAGAAGATGTGCGAAAAAGCTTTATTAGCCAGTGGGTGGTTGGAATTTGAAATACACTGTCTGCATTTTTCAGAGCGGCAGACACCCTTAGAACCTGAATAAATATTCAGATTTGAACTTGTGATACCAAGACATATAAGGCTGTGGTATAAACATTGTGAAATGGGATTAAGTTCGTTAGGCAGTTGTTTTTGACAAGTGTCACCACAATTGGTTGAAGGCCCTCCTTTGACACTCTTGTTCTCGGTAGTATGGTTAGTGTCCACGCCTGTCACAGGGCTCAATTCTCCACTGGGACAGTGTAAATGTTTAAAAACTGTCACTCCATTTCCAAGTGCGGGTATTGATATTTGTCCTTCCATTCTCGATGGGACATGTCACAGGAAGGACAGTGCTGCCTGAATCAAGTGAGGAATAACAGCAGCTCTCAGGGAGGCAGATTGTCAGTGAAAGCGCAAACACGTGACTTCTGAAAACTGCACCTTGTTACGGTGTTGGAATGAAAAACATTCGGCAGACTTGTTCCGAATTGAAGTGTTTATTGAAAGCAGAAAAGTGAGGAAGAAATAGCGTAAAAGCATTCAAATATGACTGCATAAACATTTCGCGCAGCAAAAATCAGATTGTAAAGCACGGAGTAGCGTTTCGATACATTGAATTTGGGTTGATTTGCTTTGATGAGGCTGAGTTACCAGGGTATAAAGCGATTAAAAATGATTCAGGTTTTGCTCACTATGATGGAACATTGGCTCAGTAATTCGCATTGCTGTTCGTTCTGAGGGTTATGTTCATTGACCAAGTTAAATTGCCCTCTCGTGTGCAGGGATGGAATTAAGTAAATTAAGTGAATTAGCTTGGGTAATGCGGGGACAATGTCAGAAGTCACAGGACGCCAGGTTATAGCCCAACAGCTTTATTTGACATCATAATGGGGAGAGTTGCCCCTCTTCTGGTGAATTGTAAGGGAATGGGGAGGAGAGATAGGTCTTGCAGAGATGCTCTTCAGAGAGTCGACACCGGCTCGATTGACTGAAATGCTCTTTCTGAGGTGGAGGATTCTGTGATTTTCTCGGAGAGGGTAATGACGGTATTTACTGGGGTGTAAATCCATTAGAAACGATGCTGACGGGGTGTACTGAGGATGAGATTTTATTCACGTATTGTCTTCGAAAATTTAGAACAGTTCTCCCTGAACCAAGAAAGACTTAGTTGGGTTTTTTTTCAGGTTATGAAATGTTTATACAGAGTCAGTCGGTGAAAAATTCCCTCTTTGAAGTAAGTAAACATCGAGACGCTAGACATTCAAAACCTTTGATAAAACCTTTGAAGGACAAAGAAATGAGGAGAACAGAATCGCTGTCGCTCCGAGAATCTGTTTTTCAAAATATTTGGAAAGGCACATTTGGTGACATACAAGGAATAAATTTCACAAGGAGGGAGACAGCGTGTGGCTTGGTAAAGGTGTAGGGGTGCGATGTTGTCGGTCGGAAGTTTCGGGGGAACAATGTCTAAGTGGGTTGACTTTAAATGTAAAGAAATTTCGTGAACGTGTGCAGCTGAATAAAATTCGGTTTCAAAAACTCTGGATGTTTTAAGATTTGGCATAATATTCTACCTGAAGCATTGTAAATAGATCTGAGTGGATTTTTCTCGTTGTGAAGGAATGATATTACATAATAATAAGAAGTGACCAGTTGCTTGGAGATCGAATTCCAGCTTTAATCATATGCGTTAAAGATGTGAGGAGAAGCACCCTGATATTTGGTCCATTTTATACTCGGTGAAATCTTCCAAAGCAACGAGCAACAAAACTGATGGGTTTTCTTTTGCATTTTAACACTCTGATTTTCTAAGCAATATTTTCCTTAAGCTGAAATATAGTCGGAGCAAATTTGAATACAATATTAATCGTTACAATGAGATTTATCTAATTCACTTCTGATTATTACAATGAACATTGTGAGGTTGCAGCAAAATTAAAATGAAACGAACAAAACAGCGTTTCTTGCAATTTAATCCAATTCAGGCTCAGCCATGTCAGAAAGGCCATTGAGCAACAACATCGCCTTTATTTCCCTCTCCATGGCGCCTTCTTCACGTGAGGGAGAAAGTGACTGAAGAAATTATGAGTCAAATATAGGTATGAATATGACGGAAAATTCTTGTTCTCTGTTTCATTCTGACACAGTTCTGACTCAGAATGTATCAATGACAGCTATTCATTCTGTCGTGCATGGCTATTTATTGGAATTTGCTATTATTATAATTCTGGTGCATACAGAAACACAATGGCGTGGATACAATTCCGCTCAGCAAATTTCTCATCCTTTACTTTCACCACATGTATCCTGATGAGGTGACATGTCACCGCTCTACAAAATGTGCTGCGAAGACTGAACGATTATGGTGTTGGGTTATTACACCGCTGTGCTCCACATTCACGAGTTCGAGTTACACTCTGGTCCCTAACATCACAAACCACTCCCGCAGTTTTTATTGGCACCTCACACGTCTGGTATACACTGGATAGAGAATCTTGTTCTTGCCCTTCACTGCACGGGAGATTCACAATAATCGACACCACATTAAAGTCGAAATGCAGAGTGAGAGAAGTCATTCTATTCAATTGTAGATTAACTTGGTGTCATGAGAAAGAACGCATTTTTCTTTCCGCCCCATATTCCATCTTGTCTTTCTATTAATTTGCATCGAAATAATGAGGAGCACAAGTTTATCCAGTGGGGTTGCACATGAGTATCTTAACCTAACACTTCACACAATGATCTAATCAGTAAGTCAAACAGTGACTCGGAATTGGAACCGCAGAAAAATTCTCCAATGAAACGAACCTTTCATTCTTTCACAAATTTCTGCTGTGTGTGAATCATACAACGAACCATCATCCAGCGTTATCACTGACTTGCCAATTGTATAAGGTCAATCAACGTTCTTCAGCATTCACTGCTTCTGTACACAGCCACCTGTGCGGTGCCCAGTGTCATTTGTTATACCCAGGTCACAGTACATTTCGTCTTCCTGAGTTTATGAACTTTTTCCTGATCTGTCTGATCTCTTTAATAAACGTTTTCTATCACTTCATCCCATCCCCCCACAATTCTGAACTTATGAATAAAATAATGAGTTAGACAAAATGTTAAAAAAGTGGGAGTTTGCCACTCAGCCCATGGAGTCTGCCCCAACATTCAACGAACTCATGGTTGATCTGATAATCTTAAACACCTTTCTGCTCACTTTCCAAGAAAAAATTTCATTATATTTCTGATTAACTATCTGGCACAGTTTAAAAACACCCAACAACACTGATGGCACAGAATTTTTGGCCACTGAGCAAAGAGATGACTTCACATTTCTGAATTAGATGGACACTATCTAATTCTGAGATTATGTCCTCTGGTGCTCTCCTCACAGCATGGGGCAAACCACCTGCCTGAATCTACCCTGTCAAGATTCCACGAATATTGAACGTTTATGATTGGTGTTACATAATGAGAGAGTACCCCTCTACCTCCATTGTGTCGAGGAGAATAGACCCAGCCTAACCAATCATTCCATGAAGGTCCATTTTATACAGAGTTGGCAACATCCTCGTAAATCACTGCTGTCCCCTGCAGCGTCCTTACTTATTATAAAGACAGGTGGAGAAATTTCGGTGATGAAATGGGCTGAAATTTCAGGCGCAGACGGGAATTGGAACTCGAAATCAGAAAGTGATTGGAATCGGATTGATCCACAGAAGGACCAAATACAGCGATGATAACTCTGACAAATGAGAATCTAATCATATTCGATTGACATTCAAAGGCTTCATTGTAACTGAAGTTCTCCGTGTAATCCGCCTGGGAGCGAGTATTTAGGAGAAATGGAACCTGATCACGCATATAAGAAGTTGACGACAAAAACATGTCCGTCGGTCAACTTTGTTTGATTATTAACTCAACTCTTATCTCCGTGAAGCCTACATCGTCCGCAACGCACAAATTAGATGTTGAACAGAACTCTCTCCATTTGCCTAGGTGAGTGCAGCTTCAATATCACTGAAGGAACTGGACACCCTCCACGACAATGCAGTCACTTAACTGTACATTGCTCAACGTCTGAATATTTATTCCCTTAACTGCTCAGGCACAATTTCAGCAGAGTGCACCACATAGAAGATTCACTGGAGTAAGTCAACCAGGCTTTGTTGACAGAATCTTCAAAGCTCAAAGACTGTACCGACCATAAGGACAAAGTTGAAGATGCACTGAAACGTCACCATTTATGAATTACCCTCCAAGGCACATACCAGCATGACTTGGAGAGGAAGCAGTGATAAATTCATTGAGTGGTGAAGCGGTCTTGATGGCAAAAGAGTTATACTCGAGCCCTTCACATTTTATTTTAAAATTTTGAAAAATGTTGATTATCGCATTGACCAGACTTGTGCTCATTCCTTTAGTTGTTTCCGAAACTGGCGTTTGCTAAAAATCGAATATCATTTTCAGACTGAGGTCAACAAAGAGTCTCTCGTACTACTGATCTCCCTGTTCAACAATCTTCAGAGATCTGTGAATATCTACTCCAAAATCTCTTTGTTCCTGTACACCGCTCAGAATCCTCACTGTTATTGTTTCAATTCTCCAAATTCCTTACCACGTATTGGTCTGGATTCAAATCCATTCGTCGTTTTTCCATTCCACCTGATTGATACATCACTGCAATCCCTGATATTATTCATCACAGTCACCGACACGACCAATTGTTGCATCGTCTGTAAACATCTAAAAGTGACTCCGACAACTAAGTTTGAATTATTGATCTACATCAGGAAACAGTGGTACTCCACTGGAAACAGGCATCCAAGCATGGTTCATTGCTGGATGGGATGAACACCTGCAATAACAACAGAATCGGGCCTTTGCTATCATTCGGAAACCTGAAGGCAACTCTGCAGGATGGTTTCCTGACTGATTCCTTCTCACATAGGGGAGTGGTGAATGACCTGTCCACATTCTGACTGAGGAAGTGAGTTTACATTTCAGCGGGTAATTGAATCCCTTCCTGCAGACCCAGCCCCCATGGACCTGACTTCATGGAGGCGTCGGTATCCTTGTGTCTATATAGTTTGGATAATCAGCTGAATTTGAGACCACGCTGAGACGATTCCCAATTTTCCCCATCATCCATGCATCTTTTATATCCTTCCTTATTCTCCCACGGAGTGTGGCCATCATAGTCTGAACAACAGTTGTTTTTCATCCTTAAATCTCCTTGAACTGATCCAGAAGGAATTTATGGGTAAATCGTACTATTGTTGATCTGAAGTTATATGTTGGCAAGTCTCGTTAAGGACAGCAGATTCCCCTTTTGAAGGGTCATGACTGCAAAGGCTTTCAGCAAAGTAAAACTTTTTTGTCACTCGTCCTCTGAGCGGGTTTATATTCCAGATTTTATTCATCGAATCTAATTACCAGTAGCTGCCATGCTCCAGTCTCCAAGTGTTGCTGGCCCAAATATTGCCATTACCTTTGCAGATGAAACGAAGATTGGTGGAGTAGCAGAAAGCATAGGGGACTGTCAAAGAATGAAGGAGAATATAGATAGGGCAATTGAGCGGAGAAGTGGCAGATGGAGTTGTATCCAGACAAATGTGAGTTGATGCATTTTGGGAAGTCTTATTCTAGAGCCAAGTATACAGTAAACAGAAGAGTCTTGGGTAAAATTGCTGAGAAGGTTAATGTGGGAGTTCAGGTTCTTTGTACCTGAAGGTGGCTGCACAGGTGCATCGAGTGGACAAGAAGGCATATGGCATGCTTGCTTTCATCGGTCCAGGCATTGAGTGTAAGAGCTGGAAGGTCATGCTAAAATTGTACAAGATTTTGGTTCAACCACACTTAGAATGCTGTGTACAGTTCTGGTTGCCAAATTACCAAAAACGACGTGGACGTTTAGGAGAGGGTGCAGAGAAGAATAATGAGGATGTTGCCTGGTATGGAAGATGCTAGCTCTGAAGAAAGGTTGAGTAGGTTACGTTTGTTTTCATTAGAAAAAACGAGATTGAGGGGGACCTGATTGACGTCTTCAAAATCATGAAGGGTATAGACAGTGTGGATAGAGATAAGCTTTTTCCCAAGGTGAGGGATTCAATAATGAGAGGTCACACGTTCAAGGTGAAAGTTGAAAAGTTTAAGACAGATAGTCATTGGAAGTATTTTACACCGAGGGTGATAGGTGCCTAGAACGTGTTGCCAGCAGATGTAGTAGAGGCAAGCACTGTAGATTCATTTCAGGTGCGCCTGGACAGATGCATAAGTAGGAAGTGTGCAGAGGTATACAGATGCTTTGGAATTGGGTGATAGGTTTAGACAATGGATTTGGATCAGCTCAGGCTTCGACATCCAAAGGGCGTGTTCCTGGGCTGTAAATTTTCTCTGTTATTTTTTCTTCTTTGTTCACAACTCTGTCAACTTCATGCTACATTACTGCATTTCAGAGAATGATATTCTCAATTCTAATTATTACAGAGGGAATGAGAATATGACATGTGGCTGTGTCGGAATGAAAGTGATTTACGCTGGTCTGGAGTTTTTACTGGGAGCAAGACGCTGATGCGGAGACGATGTGATCAAAAACAGCTTACTGTCAACGTAACAAAACAGCGCATTGTTCAGGAAAATTTCAGAGAATGCTTTCAATTAACCGACCTCTCGCTGAAGGCTCCAGCACGCTTCAGCTGAGCCAATCTGTCGTGCGGGTTAATGCTGGTGTTGTATCCTAATACAACAATTATGCTCTTCGTCCCCGCCTTTGACCAGGAGCACTCCCAACTTTGGCATTTCTTGCGCCTCTGTGCCGTCATAGAAGAACCATGTGCTCACCTTCAAGCCAATCAATCCATTTCGATACTATGGTTGTGAGATCAATTCTCATGTAACAGCTTTTACCACATGGACCAGAGATTATTAGAAAACCAGGCTCTGGAAAAGGACACAGGGCAGCACTGAGGAAAAGAAAATTTATTCGAAAATACTTCTGTCTGTGGAATTCTACATCATTTATTTCACTTGCTCATTCAGCTCTGTCTTGTCTATTGTGTGCAGTTCTGCAATTCGCATTATAGAACGGATATGATAGCACTGGAAATGATGCAGGAGAGATTTACCAGGATATTGTCTGGGTAGAAGAGTTTCAGTTGTGAAGAGAAATTGGACAGGCTGGAATTGTTTTTCTTAGACTCGAAGAGATTGAGAGGAAACATCATTGAAATGCATAAAATAATCAGGAATATGGATGGCATAGACTGAAATCAATGTTTCTCTTTGATGGTGAGATCGATCACGGGAGGTGGGGAAGGGTGGCATAGATTTAAGGATAGAAGAGGAAAGATGTGAGTGAATGTGCAGACAAATGTCTTGAAACAGCCGTGGGTTGAAATCTGGAACTCAGTGCATGCAAAGGTTGCAGAGGCAGAAATCCGCATAACTTTCAGAAGTTTTCAGATGTGAATTTGTGATGCCAACACGTACAAGGCAATAGGCCAAGTAATTTTAAAAAGTGTTCCGATAGTTAAGCGAATGTTAATTTCCAGTATTAGCAAATAGGCTTATTTTTGCATAGAAATCCTGGGTAGTACCACGCCTGTCACTGCGTGAGGTCGGGTTCAATTTGCTTCCAGGACAGGCGCTTTCATATTGGGAGGGCTAAGTGGGTAGAACTGCGCCATTCAGCGTCAGAACCCCGCCTTCGATTCAAGTCTTGTGTGACTGACTGTGTGGAATTTACACACTCCTGCTCTCTCTCTCTCCCGTGTGAGATTCCTCTGGCTGCTCCGATTGCTTCCCACAATGCAAATGTGTGCAATTCAGGCGAATGGCAAATGGCAAACAAAATCTGAATGGACTGTAAGTGCTGTAAATAAGAGACAAAATCAGAATTGCGGCTCGGGGAAAACAGATTGCTGAAATTCACTTTTTATGGCCCATTCTTATTATGTTCTTTCTTTGTCTCTTTGCAGCATTGTCTGGGAAGTGATGGTGCACTCAGGCTCCAGTCTGTTTGAAAGAGTAGTTTGGAATTGCCCTGTTGTTATTTGTGTGATAACTTTATGGCTCATGCCCCCGGACTGTCTCACATTTAGCATTCATGCTCGCTGTGTCTGAAAATGCATTTGGTTTTCCAGTTTTGTTTGTGTTCCGTGTTAAATGCTTTCTGTTTTGCGATTCGCTCAATACATTACGAATTAACAGGGTTTCTGAGGTAACTTCCAGCTGCAAAAATCCTCAACTGAGAATCTGGGAAACTTTCACGGAGTATGGTCAGTCGGAGCAAAAGTAAGGAAGTCGTTCGTTTCTGCAGTGTTTCACAATGCTACCTTTCCCGTGAGCCGTCGAACAGACTAAATGATTTTGCCACAGACTGCGACGGTAAGCTCCGCAAAAACGTAATTCTTTAAAGCAGGTGTAAGCAACACAACGTTACCGGGTTACACCGCGTGGAAACAGATACTTCGGTGTATCTCGTCCATGCTCACCACATAGCCAAAATTAAACAAGTCCCATGAAACAACGAGTTAACGGAAACAGAAAGGCGAAAGGTAGAATGGCTTCAACTTTCTGTGTTGGATGCCACTGAGCTGCAGCGGCTGCGACCGCGGCTTGTTTCTGTAGTGTAGTGGTCATCACGTTCGCCTCACACGCGAAAGGTCCCCAGTTCGAAACTGGGCAGAAACTGCTTTGCTCTTCAACTGCAGCCTTTGACATCGACAAGAACGGAGCTTTCTTGCTTGCTTTCCCATGTGCAAACCTGCCTTCGAATTTGCTTGAATAAATCTTCTCTCGTCGTGCAATGCAATGCGATTCCATTTAATTACTGTGCAAAGCATTGTAAAGTTTTTCTCCAACATCGTTCTGATCATATGCCATTCTGTTTGAGAGTGTAGTTACCCCCTTCTGATCCTTCCACGAAAAGCATTACCGCATTCGCATTCCTTGCGCAGGCGGCCCGGTTCAAAGACAGGGAAGAAGCTGATGTGCTGGTGTCACAGTGCACCACGGATTCTTCAACTAGTCTGTCTGTCAAATGTATCCCAAAGTCGTCTCTGAAAGACCTCATTTGGAAGGTGTCTGTCGTTATTCAACGTGCGAGAATTGGCACCAGAGGTCCTGAATCATGTTTTGGAGCAGTTCACACGTTAGTGGCTCATTCAATCAGCAACAGCAATGAAAGAAATTACACTCTCAGAGGAACATCTGGACCTGTGCTTTCATAGCGTCGCTAGTATTAAGGTGCGCCCCGAGATCTAAGCCACGTTGGAACTGAAACGGAGGAATCGACAGAGAGGCTACAGAATGACATCGCATCCATTTGGTTTTCTTTAAATCACTGACGAGCAGGAAAATGTAAACGGGGAAGGCGAGTGGGGAAGTGAGGCAGTTGCAGCTCTGGAGAAAGTCCTTCTTTGTGATTCACTCAGCAACCAGAGACGTGACGGTGACTCAGGCGTGAGAGCTCTTCACATCATGAACAAACAGCAATCAAGGGCAGTTAGCACCTCTTCCGGACTGGGGGTGGGGTGAGGTAATTACCTTTTGACTTCTGTTACTATGTTCAGAAACTGCCTTTTGGATTGAGGTGAACAGAAACTGCATTTCTAAAAAGCACCATGGAACTTGTTAAAATTTATTGAGTCGCTTTTTTCTCATCGATTCCCACACAGGTTTCCAACTCAGTTGGTATCCATGAGGCTCATGTCCAGGTGTGATAATCTCTGCAGCAAATTGCACGGTTAAGGTAAAAGGCAAGGAAAGTGGCATCTCGAACCGGCCCCGAGGTCAGACCTTCCTTACAATGTAATCTGTCGTTCTCGGATTGTAATACTACCTCCGGTTTTAGGATGGAACATTCTTTGGGAACCTTATTCTGCAAAACAGACACAGTGCCTGAAACTATGCTGCACGGTATGATTTGGGAAACGGCCTGCTCAGCTTTGTGCATTTTCCCTGTAGTCCGGTGTGTTTCATGTTCCGTGTAAACGTGTAAGTTGTCCTGTTTCGAGCAATGGGTGAAATCATTTAGCAAAGCAAGAATCGAAATTGCAGTAATGTCAAGTAGCTCATGGTAATTTGACCCAATCATAACCGATCATATATTCTCACGCACTCACAGATACATTTGTTTCTGAATCCAGTCTGAGAAGATAGACTCAGCTTACCAGTGATTTTTGTCTGGATTGATGGGCTATCGTTAACTGCTGAGAAATTGATATTGTAGACGGGCACATCCCAGCAGCTGTGCGAGTCGGAGAGGGATCATGGAACCTTTTTCACTTGAGTTTACATCTGTTGTTATGCAGGAAAACAATTGGAAGTGCAAGAAAATGGCCTCGCGCGCGTGTTGCTAGTGTGGCCGAGCGGTCTAAGGCGCTGGATTAAGGCTCCCGTCTCGCCCGAGGGGTGGGTTAGAATCCCACCGCTGCCGTTTCTGCGGAGCTGCTGGTTTAAATGCTGTTTCATTCCCCTGCTGCATTTCTGTTTGAAACAGAAGCAAAATGAGTTTGCTTCCCGGGGAATTTCCTGCGGTGTGGGAAAGTGCCGAATTTTCCAAAGTGTCTGTGCTGTCATGATCGTGTTCGCCTCCCGCGCGGAAAATCGCCAGCGGCTCCACTGTTGCTTTCTGTTCCAGGCAAGTTGAGCTTTTACTGGAACCGAATGGAGACTGTTGTTGCGAAACAGAGTCCTACGGTGACTCGACTCGTCGTTATTTGGTTTTCTGGCCAATGAGAAAATCGTTCCAATGTATTTCGATGTCATATGTTATTGAATTTCTCCCACTTCCTCCTTTTCCGTCCTGGAGTCATCGGAAGGGAAAGGTAATCTAATCGAGACTGTGATTGGTGAAATTCACTTTTTATGGCCCATTCTTATTATGTTCTTTCTTTGTCTCTTTGCAGCATTGTCTGGGCAGTGGTGGTGCACTCAGGCTCCAGTATGTTTGAAAGAGTAGTTTGGAATTGCCCTGTTGTTATTTGTGTGATAACTTTATGGCTCATGCCCCCGGACTGTCTCACATTTAGCATTCATGCTCGCTGTGTCTGAAAATGCATTTGGTTTTCCAGTTTTGTTTGTGTTCCGTGTTAAATGCTTTCTGTTTTGCGATTCGCTCAATACATTACGAATTAACAGGGTTTCTGAGGTAACTTCCAGCTGCAAAAATCCTCAACTGAGAATCTGGGAAACTTTCACGGAGTATGGTCAGTCGGAGCAAAAGTAAGGAAGTCGTTCGTTTCTGCAGTGTTTCACAATGCTACCTTTCCCGTGAGCCGTCGAACAGACTAAATGATTTTGCCACAGACTGCGACGGTAAGCTCCGCAAAAACGTAATTCTTTAAAGCAGGTGTAAGCAACACAACGTTACCGGGTTACACCGCGTGGAAACAGATACTTCGGTGTATCTCGTCCATGCTCACCACATAGCCAAAATTAAACAAGTCCCATGAAACAACGAGTTAACGGAAACAGAAAGGCGAAAGGTAGAATGGCTTCAACTTTCTGTGTTGGATGCCACTGAGCTGCAGCGGCTGCGACCGCGGCTTGTTTCTGTAGTGTAGTGGTCATCACGTTCGCCTCACACGCGAAAGGTCCCCAGTTCGAAACTGGGCAGAAACTGCTTTGCTCTTCAACTGCAGCCTTTGACATCGACAAGAACGGAGCTTTCTTGCTTGCTTTCCCATGTGCAAACCTGCCTTCGAATTTGCTTGAATAAATCTTCTCTCGTCGTGCAATGCAATGCGATTCCATTTAATTACTGTGCAAAGCATTGTAAAGTTTTTCTCCAACATCGTTCTGATCATATGCCATTCTGTTTGAGAGTGTAGTTACCCCCTTCTGATCCTTCCACGAAAAGCATTACCGCATTCGCATTCCTTGCGCAGGCGGCCCGGTTCAAAGACAGGGAAGAAGCTGATGTGCTGGTGTCACAGTGCACCACGGATTCTTCAACTAGTCTGTCTGTCAAATGTATCCCAAAGTCGTCTCTGAAAGACCTCATTTGGAAGGTGTCTGTCGTTATTCAACGTGCGAGAATTGGCACCAGAGGTCCTGAATCATGTTTTGGAGCAGTTCACACGTTAGTGGCTCATTCAATCAGCAACAGCAATGAAAGAAATTACACTCTCAGAGGAACATCTGGACCTGTGCTTTCATAGCGTCGCTAGTATTAAGGTGCGCCCCGAGATCTAAGCCACGTTGGAACTGAAACGGAGGAATCGACAGAGAGGCTACAGAATGACATCGCATCCATTTGGTTTTCTTTAAATCACTGACGAGCAGGAAAATGTAAACGGGGAAGGCGAGTGGGGAAGTGAGGCAGTTGCAGCTCTGGAGAAAGTCCTTCTTTGTGATTCACTCAGCAACCAGAGACGTGACGGTGACTCAGGCGTGAGAGCTCTTCACATCATGAACAAACAGCAATCAAGGGCAGTTAGCACCTCTTCCGGACTGGGGGTGGGGTGAGGTAATTACCTTTTGACTTCTGTTACTATGTTCAGAAACTGCCTTTTGGATTGAGGTGAACAGAAACTGCATTTCTAAAAAGCACCATGGAACTTGTTAAAATTTATTGAGTCGCTTTTTTCTCATCGATTCCCACACAGGTTTCCAACTCAGTTGGTATCCATGAGGCTCATGTCCAGGTGTGATAATCTCTGCAGCAAATTGCACGGTTAAGGTAAAAGGCAAGGAAAGTGGCATCTCGAACCGGCCCCGAGGTCAGACCTTCCTTACAATGTAATCTGTCGTTCTCGGATTGTAATACTACCTCCGGTTTTAGGATGGAACATTCTTTGGGAACCTTATTCTGCAAAACAGACACAGTGCCTGAAACTATGCTGCACGGTATGATTTGGGAAACGGCCTGCTCAGCTTTGTGCATTTTCCCTGTAGTCCGGTGTGTTTCATGTTCCGTGTAAACGTGTAAGTTGTCCTGTTTCGAGCAATGGGTGAAATCATTTAGCAAAGCAAGAATCGAAATTGCAGTAATGTCAAGTAGCTCATGGTAATTTGACCCAATCATAACCGATCATATATTCTCACGCACTCACAGATACATTTGTTTCTGAATCCAGTCTGAGAAGATAGACTCAGCTTACCAGTGATTTTTGTCTGGATTGATGGGCTATCGTTAACTGCTGAGAAATTGATATTGTAGACGGGCACATCCCAGCAGCTGTGCGAGTCGGAGAGGGATCATGGAACCTTTTTCACTTGAGTTTACATCTGTTGTTATGCAGGAAAACAATTGGAAGTGCAAGAAAATGGCCTCGCGCGCGTGTTGCTAGTGTGGCCGAGCGGTCTAAGGCGCTGGATTAAGGCTCCCGTCTCGCCCGAGGGGTGGGTTAGAATCCCACCGCTGCCGTTTCTGCGGAGCTGCTGGTTTAAATGCTGTTTCATTCCCCTGCTGCATTTCTGTTTGAAACAGAAGCAAAATGAGTTTGCTTCCCGGGGAATTTCCTGCGGTGTGGGAAAGTGCCGAATTTTCCAAAGTGTCTGTGCTGTCATGATCGTGTTCGCCTCCCGCGCGGAAAATCGCCAGCGGCTCCACTGTTGCTTTCTGTTCCAGGCAAGTTGAGCTTTTACTGGAACCGAATGGAGACTGTTGTTGCGAAACAGAGTCCTACGGTGACTCGACTCGTCGTTATTTGGTTTTCTGGCCAATGAGAAAATCGTTCCAATGTATTTCGATGTCATATGTTATTGAATTTCTCCCACTTCCTCCTTTTCCGTCCTGGAGTCATCGGAAGGGAAAGGTAATCTAATCGAGACTGTGATTGGTGAAATTCACTTTTTATGGCCCATTCTTATTATGTTCTTTCTTTGTCTCTTTGCAGCATTGTCTGGGCCGTGGTGGTGCACTCAGGCTCCAGTATGTTTGAAAGAGTAGTTTGGAATTGCCCTGTTGTTATTTGTGTGATAACTTTATGGCTCATGCCCCCGGACTGTCTCACATTTAGCATTCATGCTCGCTGTGTCTGAAAATGCATTTGGTTTTCCAGTTTTGTTTGTGTTCCGTGTTAAATGCTTTCTGTTTTGCGATTCGCTCAATACATTACGAATTAACAGGGTTTCTGAGGTAACTTCCAGCTGCAAAAATCCTCAACTGAGAATCTGGGAAACTTTCACGGAGTATGGTCAGTCGGAGCAAAAGTAAGGAAGTCGTTCGTTTCTGCAGTGTTTCACAATGCTACCTTTCCCGTGAGCCGTCGAACAGACTAAATGATTTTGCCACAGACTGCGACGGTAAGCTCCGCAAAAACGTAATTCTTTAAAGCAGGTGTAAGCAACACAACGTTACCGGGTTACACCGCGTGGAAACAGATACTTCGGTGTATCTCGTCCATGCTCACCACATAGCCAAAATTAAACAAGTCCCATGAAACAACGAGTTTACGGAAACAGAAAGGCGAAAGGTAGAATGGCTTCAACTTTCTGTGTTGGATGCCACTGAGCTGCAGCGGCTGCGACCGCGGCTTGTTTCTGTAGTGTAGTGGTCATCACGTTCGCCTCACACGCGAAAGGTCCCGAGTTCGAAACTGGGCAGAAACTGCTTTGCTCTTCAACTGCAGCCTTTGACATCGACAAGAACGGAGCTTTCTTGCTTGCTTTCCCATGTGCAAACCTGCCTTCGAATTTGCTTGAATAAATCTTCTCTCGTCGTGCAATGCAATGCGATTCCATTTAATTACTGTGCAAAGCATTGTAAAGTTTTTCTCCAACATCGTTCTGATCATATGCCATTCTGTTTGAGAGTGTAGTTACCCCCTTCTGATCCTTCCACGAAAAGCATTACCGCATTCGCATTCCTTGCGCAGGCGGCCCGGTTCAAAGACAGGGAAGAAGCTGATGTGCTGGTGTCACAGTGCACCACGGATTCTTCAACTAGTCTGTCTGTCAAATGTATCCCAAAGTCGTCTCTGAAAGACCTCATTTGGAAGGTGTCTGTCGTTATTCAACGTGCGAGAATTGGCACCAGAGGTCCTGAATCATGTTTTGGAGCAGTTCACACGTTAGTGGCTCATTCAATCAGCAACAGCAATGAAAGAAATTACACTCTCAGAGGAACATCTGGACCTGTGCTTTCATAGCGTCGCTAGTATTAAGGTGCGCCCCGAGATCTAAGCCACGTTGGAACTGAAACGGAGGAATCGACAGAGAGGCTACAGAATGACATCGCATCCATTTGCTTTTCTTTAAATCACTGACGAGCAGGAAAATGTAAACGGGGAAGGCGAGTGGGGAAGTGAGGCAGTTGCAGCTCTGGAGAAAGTCCTTCTTTGTGATTCACTCAGCAACCAGAGACGTGACGGTGACTCAGGCGTGAGAGCTCTTCACATCATGAACAAACAGCAATCAAGGGCAGTTAGCACCTCTTCCGGACTGGGGGTGGGGTGAGGTAATTACCTTTTGACTTCTGTTACTATGTTCAGAAACTGCCTTTTGGATTGAGGTGAACAGAAACTGCATTTCTAAAAAGCACCATGGAACTTGTTAAAATTTATTGAGTCGCTTTTTTCTCATCGATTCCCACACAGGTTTCCAACTCAGTTGGTATCCATGAGGCTCATGTCCAGGTGTGATAATCTCTGCAGCAAATTGCACGGTTAAGGTAAAAGGCAAGGAAAGTGGCATCTCGAACCGGCCCCGAGGTCAGACCTTCCTTACAATGTAATCTGTCGTTCTCGGATTGTAATACTACCTCCGGTTTTAGGATGGAACATTCTTTGGGAACCTTATTCTGCAAAACAGACACAGTGCCTGAAACTATGCTGCACGGTATGATTTGGGAAACGGCCTGCTCAGCTTTGTGCATTTTCCCTGTAGTCCGGTGTGTTTCATGTTCCGTGTAAACGTGTAAGTTGTCCTGTTTCGAGCAATGGGTGAAATCATTTAGCAAAGCAAGAATCGAAATTGCAGTAATGTCAAGTAGCTCATGGTAATTTGACCCAATCATAACCGATCATATATTCTCACGCACTCACAGATACATTTGTTTCTGAATCCAGTCTGAGAAGATAGACTCAGCTTACCAGTGATTTTTGTCTGGATTGATGGGCTATCGTTAACTGCTGAGAAATTGATATTGTAGACGGGCACATCCCAGCAGCTGTGCGAGTCGGAGAGGGATCATGGAACCTTTTTCACTTGAGTTTACATCTGTTGTTATGCAGGAAAACAATTGGAAGTGCAAGAAAATGGCCTCGCGCGCGTGTTGCTAGTGTGGCCGAGCGGTCTAAGGCGCTGGATTAAGGCTCCCGTCTCGCCCGAGGGGTGGGTTAGAATCCCACCGCTGCCGTTTCTGCGGAGCTGCTGGTTTAAATGCTGTTTCATTCCCCTGCTGCATTTCTGTTTGAAACAGAAGCAAAATGAGTTTGCTTCCCGGGGAATTTCCTGCGGTGTGGGAAAGTGCCGAATTTTCCAAAGTGTCTGTGCTGTCATGATCGTGTTCGCCTCCCGCGCGGAAAATCGCCAGCGGCTCCACTGTTGCTTTCTGTTCCAGGCAAGTTGAGCTTTTACTGGAACCGAATGGAGACTGTTGTTGCGAAACAGAGTCCTACGGTGACTCGACTCGTCGTTATTTGGTTTTCTGGCCAATGAGAAAATCGTTCCAATGTATTTCGATGTCATATGTTATTGAATTTCTCCCACTTCCTCCTTTTCCGTCCTGGAGTCATCGGAAGGGAAAGGTAATCTAATCGAGACTGTGATTGGTGAAATTCACTTTTTATGGCCCATTCTTATTATGTTCTTTCTTTGTCTCTTTGCAGCATTGTCTGGGCAGTGGTGGTGCACTCAGGCTCCAGTATGTTTGAAAGAGTAGTTTGGAATTGCCCTGTTGTTATTTGTGTGATAACTTTATGGCTCATGCCCCCCGACACTCTCACATTTAGCATTCATGCTCGCTGTGTCTGAAAATGCATTTGGTTTTCCAGTTTTGTTTGTGTTCCGTGTTAAATGCTTTCTGTTTTGCGATTCGCTCAATACATTACGAATTAACAGGGTTTCTGAGGTAACTTCCAGCTGCAAAAATCCTCAACTGAGAATCTGGGAAACTTTCACGGAGTATGGTCAGTCGGAGCAAAAGTAAGGAAGTCGTTCGTTTCTGCAGTGTTTCACAATGCTACCTTTCCCGTGAGCCGTCGAACAGACTAAATGATTTTGCCACAGACTGCGACGGTAAGCTCCGCAAAAACGTAATTCTTTAAAGCAGGTGTAAGCAACACAACGTTACCGGGTTACACCGCGTGGAAACAGATACTTCGGTGTATCTCGTCCATGCTCACCACATAGCCAAAATTAAACAAGTCCCATGAAACAACGAGTTAACGGAAACAGAAAGGCGAAAGGTAGAATGGCTTCAACTTTCTGTGTTGGATGCCACTGAGCTGCAGCGGCTGCGACCGCGGCTTGTTTCTGTAGTGTAGTGGTCATCACGTTCGCCTCACACGCGAAAGGTCCCCAGTTCGAAACTGGGCAGAAACTGCTTTGCTCTTCAACTGCAGCCTTTGACATCGACAAGAACGGAGCTTTCTTGCTTGCTTTCCCATGTGCAAACCTGCCTTCGAATTTGCTTGAATAAATCTTCTCTCGTCGTGCAATGCAATGCGATTCCATTTAATTACTGTGCAAAGCATTGTAAAGTTTTTCTCCAACATCGTTCTGATCATATGCCATTCTGTTTGAGAGTGTAGTTACCCCCTTCTGATCCTTCCACGAAAAGCATTACCGCATTCGCATTCCTTGCGCAGGCGGCCCGGTTCAAAGACAGGGAAGAAGCTGATGTGCTGGTGTCACAGTGCACCACGGATTCTTCAACTAGTCTGTCTGTCAAATGTATCCCAAAGTCGTCTCTGAAAGACCTCATTTGGAAGGTGTCTGTCGTTATTCAACGTGCGAGAATTGGCACCAGACGTCCTGAATCATGTTTTGGAGCAGTTCACACGTTAGTGGCTCATTCAATCAGCAACAGCAATGAAAGAAATTACACTCTCAGAGGAACATCTGGACCTGTGCTTTCATAGCGTCGCTAGTATTAAGGTGCGCCCCGAGATCTAAGCCACGTTGGAACTGAAACGGAGGAATCGACAGAGAGGCTACAGAATGACATCGCATCCATTTGCTTTTCTTTAAATCACTGACGAGCAGGAAAATGTAAACGGGGAAGGCGAGTGGGGAAGTGAGGCAGTTGCAGCTCTGGAGAAAGTCCTTCTTTGTGATTCACTCAGCAACCAGAGACGTGACGGTGACTCAGGCGTGAGAGCTCTTCACATCATGAACAAACAGCAATCAAGGGCAGTTAGCACCTCTTCCGGACTGGGGGTGGGGTGAGGTAATTACCTTTTGACTTCTGTTACTATGTTCAGAAACTGCCTTTTGGATTGAGGTGAACAGAAACTGCATTTCTAAAAAGCACCATGGAACTTGTTAAAATTTATTGAGTCGCTTTTTTCTCATCGATTCCCACACAGGTTTCCAACTCAGTTGGTATCCATGAGGCTCATGTCCAGGTGTGATAATCTCTGCAGCAAATTGCACGGTTAAGGTAAAAGGCAAGGAAAGTGGCATCTCGAACCGGCCCCGAGGTCAGACCTTCCTTACAATGTAATCTGTCGTTCTCGGATTGTAATACTACCTCCGGTTTTAGGATGGAACATTCTTTGGGAACCTTATTCTGCAAAACAGACACAGTGCCTGAAACTATGCTGCACGGTATGATTTGGGAAACGGCCTGCTCAGCTTTGTGCATTTTCCCTGTAGTCCGGTGTGTTTCATGTTCCGTGTAAACGTGTAAGTTGTCCTGTTTCGAGCAATGGGTGAAATCATTTAGCAAAGCAAGAATCGAAATTGCAGTAATGTCAAGTAGCTCATGGTAATTTGACCCAATCATAACCGATCATATATTCTCACGCACTCACAGATACATTTGTTTCTGAATCCAGTCTGAGAAGATAGACTCAGCTTACCAGTGATTTTTGTCTGGATTGATGGGCTATCGTTAACTGCTGAGAAATTGATATTGTAGACGGGCACATCCCAGCAGCTGTGCGAGTCGGAGAGGGATCATGGAACCTTTTTCACTTGAGTTTACATCTGTTGTTATGCAGGAAAACAATTGGAAGTGCAAGAAAATGGCCTCGCGCGCGTGTTGCTAGTGTGGCCGAGCGGTCTAAGGCGCTGGATTAAGGCTCCCGTCTCGCCCGAGGGGTGGGTTCGAATCCCACCGCTGCCGTTTCTGCGGAGCTGCTGGTTTAAATGCTGTTGCATTCCCCTGCTGCATTTCTGTTTGAAACAGAAGCAAAATGAGTTTGTTTCCCGGGGAATTTCCTGCGGTGTGGGAAGGTGCCGAATTTTCCAAAGTGTTGTCTGTGCTGTCATGATCGTGTTCGCCTCCCGCGCGGAAAATCGCCAGCGGCTCCACTGTTGCTTTCTGTTCCAGGCAAGTTGAGCTTTTACTGGAACCGAATGGAGACTGTTGTTGCGAAACAGAGTCCTACGGTGACTCGACTCGTCGTTATTTGGTTTTCTGGCCAATGAGAAAATCGTTCCAATGTATTTCGATGTCATATGTTATTGAATTTCTCCCACTTCCTCCTTTTCCGTCCTGGAGTCATCGGAAGGGAAAGGTAATCTAATCGAGACTGTGATTGGTGAAATTCACTTTTTATGGCCCATTCTTATTATGTTCTTTCTTTGTCTCTTTGCAGCATTGTCTGGGCCGTGGTGGTGCACTCAGGCTCCAGTATGTTTGAAAGAGTAGTTTGGAATTGCCCTGTTGTTATTTGTGTGATAACTTTATGGCTCATGCCCCCGGACTGTCTCACATTTAGCATTCATGCTCGCTGTGTCTGAAAATGCATTTGGTTTTCCAGTTTTGTTTGTGTTCCGTGTTAAATGCTTTCTGTTTTGCGATTCGCTCAATACATTACGAATTAACAGGGTTTCTGAGGTAACTTCCAGCTGCAAAAATCCTCAACTGAGAATCTGGGAAACTTTCACGGAGTATGGTCAGTCGGAGCAAAAGTAAGGAAGTCGTTCGTTTCTGCAGTGTTTCACAATGCTACCTTTCCCGTGAGCCGTCGAACAGACTAAATGATTTTGCCACAGACTGCGACGGTAAGCTCCGCAAAAACGTAATTCTTTAAAGCAGGTGTAAGCAACACAACGTTACCGGGTTACACCGCGTGGAAACAGATACTTCGGTGTATCTCGTCCATGCTCACCACATAGCCAAAATTAAACAAGTCCCATGAAACAACGAGTTAACGGAAACAGAAAGGCGAAAGGTAGAATGGCTTCAACTTTCTGTGTTGGATGCCACTGAGCTGCAGCGGCTGCGACCGCGGCTTGTTTCTGTAGTGTAGTGGTCATCACGTTCGCCTCACACGCGAAAGGTCCCCAGTTCGAAACTGGGCAGAAACTGCTTTGCTCTTCAACTGCAGCCTTTGACATCGACAAGAACGGAGCTTTCTTGCTTGCTTTCCCATGTGCAAACCTGCCTTCGAATTTGCTTGAATAAATCTTCTCTCGTCGTGCAATGCAATGCGATTCCATTTAATTACTGTGCAAAGCATTGTAAAGTTTTTCTCCAACATCGTTCTGATCATATGCCATTCTGTTTGAGAGTGTAGTTACCCCCTTCTGATCCTTCCACGAAAAGCATTACCGCATTCGCATTCCTTGCGCAGGCGGCCCGGTTCAAAGACAGGGAAGAAGCTGATGTGCTGGTGTCACAGTGCACCACGGATTCCTCAACTAGTCTGTCTGTCAAATGTATCCCAAAGTCGTCTCTGAAAGACCTCATTTGGAAGGTGTCTGTCGTTATTCAACGTGCGAGAATTGGCACCAGAGGTCCTGAATCATGTTTTGGAGCAGTTCACACGTTAGTGGCTCATTCAATCAGCAACAGCAATGAAAGAAATTACACTCTCAGAGGAACATCTGGACCTGTGCTTTCATAGCGTCGCTAGTATTAAGGTGCGCCCCGAGATCTAAGCCACGTTGGAACTGAAACGGAGGAATCGACAGAGAGGCTACAGAATGACATCGCATCCATTTGGTTTTCTTTAAATCACTGACGAGCAGGAAAATGTAAACGGGGAAGGCGAGTGGGGAAGTGAGGCAGTTGCAGCTCTGGAGAAAGTCCTTCTTTGTGATTCACTCAGCAACCAGAGACGTGACGGTGACTCAGGCGTGAGAGCTCTTCACATCATGAACAAACAGCAATCAAGGGCAGTTAGCACCTCTTCCGGACTGGGGGTGGGGTGAGGTAATTACCTTTTGACTTCTGTTACTATGTTCAGAAACTGCCTTTTGGATTGAGGTGAACAGAAACTGCATTTCTAAAAAGCACCATGGAACTTGTTAAAATTTATTGAGTCGCTTTTTTCTCATCGATTCCCACACAGGTTTCCAACTCAGTTGGTATCCATGAGGCTCATGTCCAGGTGTGATAATCTCTGCAGCAAATTGCACGGTTAAGGTAAAAGGCAAGGAAAGTGGCATCTCGAACCGGCCCCGAGGTCAGACCTTCCTTACAATGTAATCTGTCGTTCTCGGATTGTAATACTACCTCCGGTTTTAGGATGGAACATTCTTTGGGAACCTTATTCTGCAAAACAGACACAGTGCCTGAAACTATGCTGCACGGTATGATTTGGGAAACGGCCTGCTCAGCTTTGTGCATTTTCCCTGTAGTCCGGTGTGTTTCATGTTCCGTGTAAACGTGTAAGTTGTCCTGTTTCGAGCAATGGGTGAAATCATTTAGCAAAGCAAGAATCGAAATTGCAGTAATGTCAAGTAGCTCATGGTAATTTGACCCAATCATAACCGATCATATATTCTCACGCACTCACAGATACATTTGTTTCTGAATCCAGTCTGAGAAGATAGACTCAGCTTACCAGTGATTTTTGTCTGGATTGATGGGCTATCGTTAACTGCTGAGAAATTGATATTGTAGACGGGCACATCCCAGCAGCTGTGCGAGTCGGAGAGGGATCATGGAACCTTTTTCACTTGAGTTTACATCTGTTGTTATGCAGGAAAACAATTGGAAGTGCAAGAAAATGGCCTCGCGCGCGTGTTGCTAGTGTGGCCGAGCGGTCTAAGGCGCTGGATTAAGGCTCCCGTCTCGCCCGAGGGGTGGGTTCGAATCCCACCGCTGCCGTTTCTGCGGAGCTGCTGGTTTAAATGCTGTTTCATTCCCCTGCTGCATTTCTGTTTGAAACAGAAGCAAAATGAGTTTGTTTCCCGGGGAATTTCCTGCGGTGTGGGAAGGTGCCGAATTTTCCAAAGTGTTGTCTGTGTTGTCATGATCGTGTTCGCCTCCCGCGCGGAAAATCGCCAGCGGCTCCACTGTTGCTTTCTGTTCCAGGCAAGTTGAGCTTTTACTGGAACCGAATGGAGACTGTTGTTGCGAAACAGAGTCCTACGGTGACTCGACTCGTCGTTATTTGGTTTTCTGGCCAATGAGAAAATCGTTCCAATGTATTTCGATGTCATATGTTATTGAATTTCTCCCACTTCCTCCTTTTCCGTCCTGGAGTCATCGGAAGGGAAAGGTAATCTAATCGAGACTGTGATTGGTGAAATTCACTTTTTATGGCCCATTCTTATTATGTTCTTTCTTTGTCTCTTTGCAGCATTGTCTGGGCCGTGGTGGTGCACTCAGGCTCCAGTATGTTTGAAAGAGTAGTTTGGAATTGCCCTGTTGTTATTTGTGTGATAACTTTATGGCTCATGCCCCCGGACTGTCTCACATTTAGCATTCATGCTCGCTGTGTCTGAAAATGCATTTGGTTTTCCAGTTTTGTTTGTGTTCCGTGTTAAATGCTTTCTGTTTTGCGATTCGCTCAATACATTACGAATTAACAGGGTTTCTGAGGTAACTTCCAGCTGCAAAAATCCTCAACTGAGAATCTGGGAAACTTTCACGGAGTATGGTCAGTCGGAGCAAAAGTAAGGAAGTCGTTCGTTTCTGCAGTGTTTCACAATGCTACCTTTCCCGTGAGCCGTCGAACAGACTAAATGATTTTGCCACAGACTGCGACGGTAAGCTCCGCAAAAACGTAATTCTTTAAAGCAGGTGTAAGCAACACAACGTTACCGGGTTACACCGCGTGGAAACAGATACTTCGGTGTATCTCGTCCATGCTCACCACATAGCCAAAATTAAACAAGTCCCATGAAACAACGAGTTAACGGAAACAGAAAGGCGAAAGGTAGAATGGCTTCAACTTTCTGTGTTGGATGCCACTGAGCTGCAGCGGCTGCGACCGCGGCTTGTTTCTGTAGTGTAGTGGTCATCACGTTCGCCTCACACGCGAAAGGTCCCCAGTTCGAAACTGGGCAGAAACTGCTTTGCTCTTCAACTGCAGCCTTTGACATCGACAAGAACGGAGCTTTCTTGCTTGCTTTCCCATGTGCAAACCTGCCTTCGAATTTGCTTGAATAAATCTTCTCTCGTCGTGCAATGCAATGCGATTCCATTTAATTACTGTGCAAAGCATTGTAAAGTTTTTCTCCAACATCGTTCTGATCATATGCCATTCTGTTTGAGAGTGTAGTTACCCCCTTCTGATCCTTCCACGAAAAGCATTACCGCATTCGCATTCCTTGCGCAGGCGGCCCGGTTCAAAGACAGGGAAGAAGCTGATGTGCTGGTGTCACAGTGCACCACGGATTCTTCAACTAGTCTGTCTGTCAAATGTATCCCAAAGTCGTCTCTGAAAGACCTCATTTGGAAGGTGTCTGTCGTTATTCAACGTGCGAGAATTGGCACCAGAGGTCCTGAATCATGTTTTGGAGCAGTTCACACGTTAGTGGCTCATTCAATCAGCAACAGCAATGAAAGAAATTACACTCTCAGAGGAACATCTGGACCTGTGCTTTCATAGCGTCGCTAGTATTAAGGTGCGCCCCGAGATCTAAGCCACGTTGGAACTGAAACGGAGGAATCGACAGAGAGGCTACAGAATGACATCGCATCCATTTGGTTTTCTTTAAATCACTGACGAGCAGGAAAATGTAAACGGGGAAGGCGAGTGGGGAAGTGAGGCAGTTGCAGCTCTGGAGAAAGTCCTTCTTTGTGATTCACTCAGCAACCAGAGACGTGACGGTGACTCAGGCGTGAGAGCTCTTCACATCATGAACAAACAGCAATCAAGGGCAGTTAGCACCTCTTCCGGACTGGGGGTGGGGTGAGGTAATTACCTTTTGACTTCTGTTACTATGTTCAGAAACTGCCTTTTGGATTGAGGTGAACAGAAACTGCATTTCTAAAAAGCACCATGGAACTTGTTAAAATTTATTGAGTCGCTTTTTTCTCATCGATTCCCACACAGGTTTCCAACTCAGTTGGTATCCATGAGGCTCATGTCCAGGTGTGATAATCTCTGCAGCAAATTGCACGGTTAAGGTAAAAGGCAAGGAAAGTGGCATCTCGAACCGGCCCCGAGGTCAGACCTTCCTTACAATGTAATCTGTCGTTCTCGGATTGTAATACTACCTCCGGTTTTAGGATGGAACATTCTTTGGGAACCTTATTCTGCAAAACAGACACAGTGCCTGAAACTATGCTGCACGGTATGATTTGGGAAACGGCCTGCTCAGCTTTGTGCATTTTCCCTGTAGTCCGGTGTGTTTCATGTTCCGTGTAAACGTGTAAGTTGTCCTGTTTCGAGCAATGGGTGAAATCATTTAGCAAAGCAAGAATCGAAATTGCAGTAATGTCAAGTAGCTCATGGTAATTTGACCCAATCATAACCGATCATATATTCTCACGCACTCACAGATACATTTGTTTCTGAATCCAGTCTGAGAAGATAGACTCAGCTTACCAGTGATTTTTGTCTGGATTGATGGGCTATCGTTAACTGCTGAGAAATTGATATTGTAGACGGGCACATCCCAGCAGCTGTGCGAGTCGGAGAGGGATCATGGAACCTTTTTCACTTGAGTTTACATCTGTTGTTATGCAGGAAAACAATTGGAAGTGCAAGAAAATGGCCTCGCGCGCGTGTTGCTAGTGTGGCCGAGCGGTCTAAGGCGCTGGATTAAGGCTCCCGTCTCGCCCGAGGGGTGGGTTAGAATCCCACCGCTGCCGTTTCTGCGGAGCTGCTGGTTTAAATGCTGTTTCATTCCCCTGCTGCATTTCTGTTTGAAACAGAAGCAAAATGAGTTTGCTTCCCGGGGAATTTCCTGCGGTGTGGGAAAGTGCCGAATTTTCCAAAGTGTCTGTGCTGTCATGATCGTGTTCGCCTCCCGCGCGGAAAATCGCCAGCGGCTCCACTGTTGCTTTCTGTTCCAGGCAAGTTGAGCTTTTACTGGAACCGAATGGAGACTGTTGTTGCGAAACAGAGTCCTACGGTGACTCGACTCGTCGTTATTTGGTTTTCTGGCCAATGAGAAAATCGTTCCAATGTATTTCGATGTCATATGTTATTGAATTTCTCCCACTTCCTCCTTTTCCGTCCTGGAGTCATCGGAAGGGAAAGGTAATCTAATCGAGACTGTGATTGGTGAAATTCACTTTTTATGGCCCATTCTTATTATGTTCTTTCTTTGTCTCTTTGCAGCATTGTCTGGGCCGTGGTGGTGCACTCAGGCTCCAGTATGTTTGAAAGAGTAGTTTGGAATTGCCCTGTTGTTATTTGTGTGATAACTTTATGGCTCATGCCCCCGGACTGTCTCACATTTAGCATTCATGCTCGCTGTGTCTGAAAATGCATTTGGTTTTCCAGTTTTGTTTGTGTTCCGTGTTAAATGCTTTCTGTTTTGCGATTCGCTCAATACATTACGAATTAACAGGGTTTCTGAGGTAACTTCCAGCTGCAAAAATCCTCAACTGAGAATCTGGGAAACTTTCACGGAGTATGGTCAGTCGGAGCAAAAGTAAGGAAGTCGTTCGTTTCTGCAGTGTTTCACAATGCTACCTTTCCCGTGAGCCGTCGAACAGACTAAATGATTTTGCCACAGACTGCGACGGTAAGCTCCGCAAAAACGTAATTCTTTAAAGCAGGTGTAAGCAACACAACGTTACCGGGTTACACCGCGTGGAAACAGATACTTCGGTGTATCTCGTCCATGCTCACCACATAGCCAAAATTAAACAAGTCCCATGAAACAACGAGTTAACGGAAACAGAAAGGCGAAAGGTAGAATGGCTTCAACTTTCTGTGTTGGATGCCACTGAGCTGCAGCGGCTGCGACCGCGGCTTGTTTCTGTAGTGTAGTGGTCATCACGTTCGCCTCACACGCGAAAGGTCCCCAGTTCGAAACTGGGCAGAAACTGCTTTGCTCTTCAACTGCAGCCTTTGACATCGACAAGAACGGAGCTTTCTTGCTTGCTTTCCCATGTGCAAACCTGCCTTCGAATTTGCTTGAATAAATCTTCTCTCGTCGTGCAATGCAATGCGATTCCATTTAATTACTGTGCAAAGCATTGTAAAGTTTTTCTCCAACATCGTTCTGATCATATGCCATTCTGTTTGAGAGTGTAGTTACCCCCTTCTGATCCTTCCACGAAAAGCATTACCGCATTCGCATTCCTTGCGCAGGCGGCCCGGTTCAAAGACAGGGAAGAAGCTGATGTGCTGGTGTCACAGTGCACCACGGATTCCTCAACTAGTCTGTCTGTCAAATGTATCCCAAAGTCGTCTCTGAAAGACCTCATTTGGAAGGTGTCTGTCGTTATTCAACGTGCGAGAATTGGCACCAGAGGTCCTGAATCATGTTTTGGAGCAGTTCACACGTTAGTGGCTCATTCAATCAGCAACAGCAATGAAAGAAATTACACTCTCAGAGGAACATCTGGACCTGTGCTTTCATAGCGTCGCTAGTATTAAGGTGCGCCCCGAGATCTAAGCCACGTTGGAACTGAAACGGAGGAATCGACAGAGAGGCTACAGAATGACATCGCATCCATTTGGTTTTCTTTAAATCACTGACGAGCAGGAAAATGTAAACGGGGAAGGCGAGTGGGGAAGTGAGGCAGTTGCAGCTCTGGAGAAAGTCCTTCTTTGTGATTCACTCAGCAACCAGAGACGTGACGGTGACTCAGGCGTGAGAGCTCTTCACATCATGAACAAACAGCAATCAAGGGCAGTTAGCACCTCTTCCGGACTGGGGGTGGGGTGAGGTAATTACCTTTTGACTTCTGTTACTATGTTCAGAAACTGCCTTTTGGATTGAGGTGAACAGAAACTGCATTTCTAAAAAGCACCATGGAACTTGTTAAAATTTATTGAGTCGCTTTTTTCTCATCGATTCCCACACAGGTTTCCAACTCAGTTGGTATCCATGAGGCTCATGTCCAGGTGTGATAATCTCTGCAGCAAATTGCACGGTTAAGGTAAAAGGCAAGGAAAGTGGCATCTCGAACCGGCCCCGAGGTCAGACCTTCCTTACAATGTAATCTGTCGTTCTCGGATTGTAATACTACCTCCGGTTTTAGGATGGAACATTCTTTGGGAACCTTATTCTGCAAAACAGACACAGTGCCTGAAACTATGCTGCACGGTATGATTTGGGAAACGGCCTGCTCAGCTTTGTGCATTTTCCCTGTAGTCCAGTGTGTTTCATGTTCCGTGTAAACGTGTAAGTTGTCCTGTTTCGAGCAATGGGTGAAATCATTTAGCAAAGCAAGAATCGAAATTGCAGTAATGTCAAGTAGCTCATGGTAATTTGACCCAATCATAACCGATCATATATTCTCACGCACTCACAGATACATTTGTTTCTGAATCCAGTCTGAGAAGATAGACTCAGCTTACCAGTGATTTTTGTCTGGATTGATGGGCTATCGTTAACTGCTGAGAAATTGATATTGTAGACGGGCACATCCCAGCAGCTGTGCGAGTCGGAGAGGGATCATGGAACCTTTTTCACTTGAGTTTACATCTGTTGTTATGCAGGAAAACAATTGGAAGTGCAAGAAAATGAACTCGCGCGCGTGTTGCTAGTGTGGCCGAGCGGTCTAAGGCGCTGGATTAAGGCTCCCGTCTCGCCCGAGGGGTGGGTTAGAATCCCACCGCTGCCGTTTCTGCGGAGCTGCTGGTTTAAATGCTGTTTCATTCCCCTGCTGCATTTCTGTTTGAAACAGAAGCAAAATGAGTTTGCTTCCCGGGGAATTTCCTGCGGTGTGGGAAAGTGCCGAATTTTCCAAAGTGTCTGTGCTGTCATGATCGTGTTCGCCTCCCGCGCGGAAAATCGCCAGCGGCTCCACTGTTGCTTTCTGTTCCAGGCAAGTTGAGCTTTTACTGGAACCGAATGGAGACTGTTGTTGCGAAACAGAGTCCTACGGTGACTCGACTCGTCGTTATTTGGTTTTCTGGCCAATGAGAAAATCGTTCCAATGTATTTCGATGTCATATGTTATTGAATTTCTCCCACTTCCTCCTTTTCCGTCCTGGAGTCATCGGAAGGGAAAGGTAATCTAATCGAGACTGTGATTGGTGAAATTCACTTTTTATGGCCCATTCTTATTATGTTCTTTCTTTGTCTCTTTGCAGCATTGTCTGGGCAGTGGTGGTGCACTCAGGCTCCAGTATGTTTGAAAGAGTAGTTTGGAATTGCCCTGTTGTTATTTGTGTGATAACTTTATGGCTCATGCCCCCGGACTGTCTCACATTTAGCATTCATGCTCGCTGTGTCTGAAAATGCATTTGGTTTTCCAGTTTTGTTTGTGTTCCGTGTTAAATGCTTTCTGTTTTGCGATTCGCTCAATACATTACGAATTAACAGGGTTTCTGAGGTAACTTCCAGCTGCAAAAATCCTCAACTGAGAATCTGGGAAACTTTCACGGAGTATGGTCAGTCGGAGCAAAAGTAAGGAAGTCGTTCGTTTCTGCAGTGTTTCACAATGCTACCTTTCCCGTGAGCCGTCGAACAGACTAAATGATTTTGCCACAGACTGCGACGGTAAGCTCCGCAAAAACGTAATTCTTTAAAGCAGGTGTAAGCAACACAACGTTACCGGGTTACACCGCGTGGAAACAGATACTTCGGTGTATCTCGTCCATGCTCACCACATAGCCAAAATTAAACAAGTCCCATGAAACAACGAGTTAACGGAAACAGAAAGGCGAAAGGTAGAATGGTTTCAACTTTCTGTGTTGGATGCCACTGAGCTGCAGCGGCTGCGACCGCGGCTTGTTTCTGTAGTGTAGTGGTCATCACGTTCGCCTCACACGCGAAAGGTCCCCAGTTCGAAACTGGGCAGCAACTGCTTTGCTGTTCAACTGCAGCCTTTGACATCGACAAGAACGGAGCTTTCTTGCTTGCTTTCCCATGTGCAAACCTGCCTTCGAATTTGCTTGAATAAATCTTCTCTCGTCGTGCAATGCAATGCGATTCCATTTAATTACTGTGCAAAGCATTGTAAAGTTTTTCTCCAACATCGTTCTGATCATATGCCATTCTGTTTGAGAGTGTAGTTACCCCCTTCTGATCCTTCCACGAAAAGCATTACCGCATTCGCATTCCTTGCGCAGGCGGCCCGGTTCAAAGACAGGGAAGAAGCTGATGTGCTGGTGTCACAGTGCACCACGGATTCTTCAACTAGTCTGTCTGTCAAATGTATCCCAAAGTCGTCTCTGAAAGACCTCATTTGGAAGGTGTCTGTCGTTATTCAACGTGCGAGAATTGGCACCAGAGGTCCTGAATCATGTTTTGGAGCAGTTCACACGTTAGTGGCTCATTCAATCAGCAACAGCAATGAAAGAAATTACACTCTCAGAGGAACATCTGGACCTATGCTTTCATAGCGTCGCTAGTATTAAGGTGCGCCCCGAGATCTAAGCCACGTTGGAACTGAAACGGAGGAATCGACAGAGAGGCTACAGAATGACATCGCATCCATTTGGTTTTCTTTAAATCACTGACGAGCAGGAAAATGTAAACGGGGAAGGCGAGTGGGGAAGTGAGGCAGTTGCAGCTCTGGAGAAAGTCCTTCTTTGTGATTCACTCAGCAACCAGAGACGTGACGGTGACTCAGGCGTGAGAGCTCTTCACATCATGAACAAACAGCAATCAAGGGCAGTTAGCACCTCTTCCGGACTGGGGGTGGGGTGAGGTAATTACCTTTTGACTTCTGTTACTATGTTCAGAAACTGCCTTTTGGATTGAGGTGAACAGAAACTGCATTTCTAAAAAGCACCATGGAACTTGTTAAAATTTATTGAGTCGCTTTTTTCTCATCGATTCCCACACAGGTTTCCAACTCAGTTGGTATCCATGAGGCTCATGTCCAGGTGTGATAATCTCTGCAGCAAATTGCACGGTTAAGGTAAAAGGCAAGGAAAGTGGCATCTCGAACCGGCCCCGAGGTCAGACCTTCCTTACAATGTAATCTGTCGTTCTCGGATTGTAATACTACCTCCGGTTTTAGGATGGAACATTCTTTGGGAACCTTATTCTGCAAAACAGACACAGTGCCTGAAACTATGCTGCACGGTATGATTTGGGAAACGGCCTGCTCAGCTTTGTGCATTTTCCCTGTAGTCCGGTGTGTTTCATGTTCCGTGTAAACGTGTAAGTTGTCCTGTTTCGAGCAATGGGTGAAATCATTTAGCAAAGCAAGAATCGAAATTGCAGTAATGTCAAGTAGCTCATGGTAATTTGACCCAATCATAACCGATCATATATTCTCACGCACTCACAGATACATTTGTTTCTGAATCCAGTCTGAGAAGATAGACTCAGCTTACCAGTGATTTTTGTCTGGATTGATGGGCTATCGTTAACTGCTGAGAAATTGATATTGTAGACGGGCACATCCCAGCAGCTGTGCGAGTCGGAGAGGGATCATGGAACCTTTTTCACTTGAGTTTACATCTGTTGTTATGCAGGAAAACAATTGGAAGTGCAAGAAAATGAACTCGCGCGCGTGTTGCTAGTGTGGCCGAGCGGTCTAAGGCGCTGGATTAAGGCTCCCGTCTCGCCCGAGGGGTGGGTTCGAATCCCATCGCTGCCGTTTCTGCGGAGCTGCTGGTTTAAATGCTGTTTCATTCCCCTGCTGCATTTCTGTTTGAAACAGAAGCAAAATGAGTTTGCTTCCCGGGGAATTTCCTGCGGTGTGGGAAAGTGCCGAATTTTCCAAAGTGTCTGTGCTGTCATGATCGTGTTCGCCTCCCGCGCGGAAAATCGCCAGCGGCTCCACTGTTGCTTTCTGTTCCAGGCAAGTTGAGCTTTTACTGGAACCGAATGGAGACTGTTGTTGCGAAACAGAGTCCTACGGTGACTCGACTCGTCGTTATTTGGTTTTCTGGCCAATGAGAAAATCGTTCCAATGTATTTCGATGTCATATGTTATTGAATTTCTCCCACTTCCTCCTTTTCCGTCCTGGAGTCATCGGAAGGGAAAGGTAATCTAATCGAGACTGTGATTGGTGAAATTCACTTTTTATGGCCCATTCTTATTATGTTCTTTCTTTGTCTCTTTGCAGCATTGTCTGGGCAGTGGTGGTGCACTCAGGCTCCAGTATGTTTGAAAGAGTAGTTTGGAATTGCCCTGTTGTTATTTGTGTGATAACTTTATGGCTCATGCCCCCGGACTGTCTCACATTTAGCATTCATGCTCGCTGTGTCTGAAAATGCATTTGGTTTTCCAGTTTTGTTTGTGTTCCGTGTTAAATGCTTTCTGTTTTGCGATTCGCTCAATACATTACGAATTAACAGGGTTTCTGAGGTAACTTCCAGCTGCAAAAATCCTCAACTGAGAATCTGGGAAACTTTCACGGAGTATGGTCAGTCGGAGCAAAAGTAAGGAAGTCGTTCGTTTCTGCAGTGTTTCACAATGCTACCTTTCCCGTGAGCCGTCGAACAGACTAAATGATTTTGCCACAGACTGCGACGGTAAGCTCCGCAAAAACGTAATTCTTTAAAGCAGGTGTAAGCAACACAACGTTACCGGGTTACACCGCGTGGAAACAGATACTTCGGTGTATTTCGTCCATGCTCACCACATAGCCAAAATTAAACAAGTCCCATGAAACAACGAGTTAACGGAAACAGAAAGGCGAAAGGTAGAATGGCTTCAACTTTCTGTGTTGGATGCCACTGAGCTGCAGCGGCTGCGACCGCGGCTTGTTTCTGTAGTGTAGTGGTCATCACGTTCGCCTCACACGCGAAAGGTCCCCAGTTCGAAACTGGGCAGCAACTGCTTTGCTGTTCAACTGCAGCCTTTGACATCGACAAGAACGGAGCTTTCTTGCTTGCTTTCCCATGTGCAAACCTGCCTTCGAATTTGCTTGAATAAATCTTCTCTCGTCGTGCAATGCAATGCGATTCCATTTAATTACTGTGCAAAGCATTGTAAAGTTTTTCTCCAACATCGTTCTGATCATATGCCATTCTGTTTGAGAGTGTAGTTACCCCCTTCTGATCCTTCCACGAAAAGCATTACCGCATTCGCATTCCTTGCGCAGGCGGCCCGGTTCAAAGACAGGGAAGAAGCTGATGTGCTGGTGTCACAGTGCACCACGGATTCTTCAACTAGTCTGTCTGTCAAATGTATCCCAAAGTCGTCTCTGAAAGACCTCATTTGGAAGGTGTCTGTCGTTATTCAACGTGCGAGAATTGGCACCAGAGGTCCTGAATCATGTTTTGGAGCAGTTCACACGTTAGTGGCTCATTCAATCAGCAACAGCAATGAAAGAAATTACACTCTCAGAGGAACATCTGGACCTGTGCTTTCATAGCGTCGCTAGTATTAAGGTGCGCCCCGAGATCTAAGCCACGTTGGAACTGAAACGGAGGAATCGACAGAGAGGCTACAGAATGACATCGCATCCATTTGGTTTTCTTTAAATCACTGACGAGCAGGAAAATGTAAACGGGGAAGGCGAGTGGGGAAGTGAGGCAGTTGCAGCTCTGGAGAAAGTCCTTCTTTGTGATTCACTCAGCAACCAGAGACGTGACGGTGACTCAGGCGTGAGAGCTCTTCACATCATGAACAAACAGCAATCAAGGGCAGTTAGCACCTCTTCCGGACTGGGGGTGGGGTGAGGTAATTACCTTTTGACTTCTGTTACTATGTTCAGAAACTGCCTTTTGGATTGAGGTGAACAGAAACTGCATTTCTAAAAAGCACCATGGAACTTGTTAAAATTTATTGAGTCGCTTTTTTCTCATCGATTCCCACACAGGTTTCCAACTCAGTTGGTATCCATGAGGCTCATGTCCAGGTGTGATAATCTCTGCAGCAAATTGCACGGTTAAGGTAAAAGGCAAGGAAAGTGGCATCTCGAACCGGCCCCGAGGTCAGACCTTCCTTACAATGTAATCTGTCGTTCTCGGATTGTAATACTACCTCCGGTTTTAGGATGGAACATTCTTTGGGAACCTTATTCTGCAAAACAGACACAGTGCCTGAAACTATGCTGCACGGTATGATTTGGGAAACGGCCTGCTCAGCTTTGTGCATTTTCCCTGTAGTCCGGTGTGTTTCATGTTCCGTGTAAACGTGTAAGTTGTCCTGTTTCGAGCAATGGGTGAAATCATTTAGCAAAGCAAGAATCGAAATTGCAGTAATGTCAAGTAGCTCATGGTAATTTGACCCAATCATAACCGATCATATATTCTCACGCACTCACAGATACATTTGTTTCTGAATCCAGTCTGAGAAGATAGACTCAGCTTACCAGTGATTTTTGTCTGGATTGATGGGCTATCGTTAACTGCTGAGAAATTGATATTGTAGACGGGCACATCCCAGCAGCTGTGCGAGTCGGAGAGGGATCATGGAACCTTTTTCACTTGAGTTTACATCTGTTGTTATGCAGGAAAACAATTGGAAGTGCAAGAAAATGAACTCGCGCGCGTGTTGCTAGTGTGGCCGAGCGGTCTAAGGCGCTGGATTAAGGCTCCCGTCTCGCCCGAGGGGTGGGTTCGAATCCCACCGCTGCCGTTTCTGCGGAGCTGCTGGTTTAAATGCTGTTTCATTCCCCTGCTGCATTTCTGTTTGAAACAGAAGCAAAATGAGTTTGCTTCCCGGGGAATTTCCTGCGGTGTGGGAAAGTGCCGAATTTTCCAAAGTGTCTGTGCTGTCATGATCGTGTTCGCCTCCCGCGCGGAAAATCGCCAGCGGCTCCACTGTTGCTTTCTGTTCCAGGCAAGTTGAGCTTTTACTGGAACCGAATGGAGACTGTTGTTGCGAAACAGAGTCCTACGGTGACTCGACTCGTCGTTATTTGGTTTTCTGGCCAATGAGAAAATCGTTCCAATGTATTTCGATGTCATATGTTATTGAATTTCTCCCACTTCCTCCTTTTCCGTCCTGGAGTCATCGGAAGGGAAAGGTAATCTAATCGAGACTGTGATTGGTGAAATTCACTTTTTATGGCCCATTCTTATTATGTTCTTTCTTTGTCTCTTTGCAGCATTGTCTGGGCAGTGGTGGTGCACTCAGGCTCCAGTATGTTTGAAAGAGTAGTTTGGAATTGCCCTGTTGTTATTTGTGTGATAACTTTATGGCTCATGCCCCCGGACTGTCTCACATTTAGCATTCATGCTCGCTGTGTCTGAAAATGCATTTGGTTTTCCAGTTTTGTTTGTGTTCCGTGTTAAATGCTTTCTGTTTTGCGATTCGCTCAATACATTACGAATTAACAGGGTTTCTGAGGTAACTTCCAGCTGCAAAAATCCTCAACTGAGAATCTGGGAAACTTTCACGGAGTATGGTCAGTCGGAGCAAAAGTAAGGAAGTCGTTCGTTTCTGCAGTGTTTCACAATGCTACCTTTCCCGTGAGCCGTCGAACAGACTAAATGATTTTGCCACAGACTGCGACGGTAAGCTCCGCAAAAACGTAATTCTTTAAAGCAGGTGTAAGCAACACAACGTTACCGGGTTACACCGCGTGGAAACAGATACTTCGGTGTATCTCGTCCATGCTCACCACATAGCCAAAATTAAACAAGTCCCATGAAACAACGAGTTAACGGAAACAGAAAGGCGAAAGGTAGAATGGCTTCAACTTTCTGTGTTGGATGCCACTGAGCTGCAGCGGCTGCGACCGCGGCTTGTTTCTGTAGTGTAGTGGTCATCACGTTCGCCTCACACGCGAAAGGTCCCCAGTTCGAAACTGGGCAGCAACTGCTTTGCTGTTCAACTGCAGCCTTTGACATCGACAAGAACGGAGCTTTCTTGCTTGCTTTCCCATGTGCAAACCTGCCTTCGAATTTGCTTGAATAAATCTTCTCTCGTCGTGCAATGCAATGCGATTCCATTTAATTACTGTGCAAAGCATTGTAAAGTTTTTCTCCAACATCGTTCTGATCATATGCCATTCTGTTTGAGAGTGTAGTTACCCCCTTCTGATCCTTCCACGAAAAGCATTACCGCATTCGCATTCCTTGCGCAGGCGGCCCGGTTCAAAGACAGGGAAGAAGCTGATGTGCTGGTGTCACAGTGCACCACGGATTCTTCAACTAGTCTGTCTGTCAAATGTATCCCAAAGTCGTCTCTGAAAGACCTCATTTGGAAGGTGTCTGTCGTTATTCAACGTGCGAGAATTGGCACCAGAGGTCCTGAATCATGTTTTGGAGCAGTTCACACGTTAGTGGCTCATTCAATCAGCAACAGCAATGAAAGAAATTACACTCTCAGAGGAACATCTGGACCTGTGCTTTCATAGCGTCGCTAGTATTAAGGTGCGCCCCGAGATCTAAGCCACGTTGGAACTGAAACGGAGGAATCGACAGAGAGGCTACAGAATGACATCGCATCCATTTGCTTTTCTTTAAATCACTGACGAGCAGGAAAATGTAAACGGGGAAGGCGAGTGGGGAAGTGAGGCAGTTGCAGCTCTGGAGAAAGTCCTTCTTTGTGATTCACTCAGCAACCAGAGACGTGACGGTGACTCAGGCGTGAGAGCTCTTCACATCATGAACAAACAGCAATCAAGGGCAGTTAGCACCTCTTCCGGACTGGGGGTGGGGTGAGGTAATTACCTTTTGACTTCTGTTACTATGTTCAGAAACTGCCTTTTGGATTGAGGTGAACAGAAACTGCATTTCTAAAAAGCACCATGGAACTTGTTAAAATTTATTGAGTCGCTTTTTTCTCATCGATTCCCACACAGGTTTCCAACTCAGTTGGTATCCATGAGGCTCATGTCCAGGTGTGATAATCTCTGCAGCAAATTGCACGGTTAAGGTAAAAGGCAAGGAAAGTGGCATCTCGAACCGGCCCCGAGGTCAGACCTTCCTTACAATGTAATCTGTCGTTCTCGGATTGTAATACTACCTCCGGTTTTAGGATGGAACATTCTTTGGGAACCTTATTCTGCAAAACAGACACAGTGCCTGAAACTATGCTGCACGGTATGATTTGGGAAACGGCCTGCTCAGCTTTGTGCATTTTCCCTGTAGTCCGGTGTGTTTCATGTTCCGTGTAAACGTGTAAGTTGTCCTGTTTCGAGCAATGGGTGAAATCATTTAGCAAAGCAAGAATCGAAATTGCAGTAATGTCAAGTAGCTCATGGTAATTTGACCCAATCATAACCGATCATATATTCTCACGCACTCACAGATACATTTGTTTCTGAATCCAGTCTGAGAAGATAGACTCAGCTTACCAGTGATTTTTGTCTGGATTGATGGGCTATCGTTAACTGCTGAGAAATTGATATTGTAGACGGGCACATCCCAGCAGCTGTGCGAGTCGGAGAGGGATCATGGAACCTTTTTCACTTGAGTTTACATCTGTTGTTATGCAGGAAAACAATTGGAAGTGCAAGAAAATGAACTCGCGCGCGTGTTGCTAGTGTGGCCGAGCGGTCTAAGGCGCTGGATTAAGGCTCCCGTCTCGCCCGAGGGGTGGGTTAGAATCCCACCGCTGCCGTTTCTGCGGAGCTGCTGGTTTAAATGCTGTTTCATTCCCCTGCTGCATTTCTGTTTGAAACAGAAGCAAAATGAGTTTGCTTCCCGGGGAATTTCCTGCGGTGTGGGAAAGTGCCGAATTTTCCAAAGTGTCTGTGCTGTCATGATCGTGTTCGCCTCCCGCGCGGAAAATCGCCAGCGGCTCCACTGTTGCTTTCTGTTCCAGGCAAGTTGAGCTTTTACTGGAACCGAATGGAGACTGTTGTTGCGAAACAGAGTCCTACGGTGACTCGACTCGTCGTTATTTGGTTTTCTGGCCAATGAGAAAATCGTTCCAATGTATTTCGATGTCATATGTTATTGAATTTCTCCCACTTCCTCCTTTTCCGTCCTGGAGTCATCGGAAGGGAAAGGTAATCTAATCGAGACTGTGATTGGTGAAATTCACTTTTTATGGCCCATTCTTATTATGTTCTTTCTTTGTCTCTTTGCAGCATTGTCTGGGCAGTGGTGGTGCACTCAGGCTCCAGTATGTTTGAAAGAGTAGTTTGGAATTGCCCTGTTGTTATTTGTGTGATAACTTTATGGCTCATGCCCCCGGACTGTCTCACATTTAGCATTCATGCTCGCTGTGTCTGAAAATGCATTTGGTTTTCCAGTTTTGTTTGTGTTCCGTGTTAAATGCTTTCTGTTTTGCGATTCGCTCAATACATTACGAATTAACAGGGTTTCTGAGGTAACTTCCAGCTGCAAAAATCCTCAACTGAGAATCTGGGAAACTTTCACGGAGTATGGTCAGTCGGAGCAAAAGTAAGGAAGTCGTTCGTTTCTGCAGTGTTTCACAATGCTACCTTTCCCGTGAGCCGTCGAACAGACTAAATGATTTTGCCACAGACTGCGACGGTAAGCTCCGCAAAAACGTAATTCTTTAAAGCAGGTGTAAGCAACACAACGTTACCGGGTTACACCGCGTGGAAACAGATACTTCGGTGTATCTCGTCCATGCTCACCACATAGCCAAAATTAAACAAGTCCCATGAAACAACGAGTTAACGGAAACAGAAAGGCGAAAGGTAGAATGGCTTCAACTTTCTGTGTTGGATGCCACTGAGCTGCAGCGGCTGCGACCGCGGCTTGTTTCTGTAGTGTAGTGGTCATCACGTTCGCCTCACACGCGAAAGGTCCCCAGTTCGAAACTGGGCAGCAACTGCTTTGCTGTTCAACTGCAGCCTTTGACATCGACAAGAACGGAGCTTTCTTGCTTGCTTTCCCATGTGCAAACCTGCCTTCGAATTTGCTTGAATAAATCTTCTCTCGTCGTGCAATGCAATGCGATTCCATTTAATTACTGTGCAAAGCATTGTAAAGTTTTTCTCCAACATCGTTCTGATCATATGCCATTCTGTTTGAGAGTGTAGTTACCCCCTTCTGATCCTTCCACGAAAAGCATTACCGCATTCGCATTCCTTGCGCAGGCGGCCCGGTTCAAAGACAGGGAAGAAGCTGATGTGCTGGTGTCACAGTGCACCACGGATTCTTCAACTAGTCTGTCTGTCAAATGTATCCCAAAGTCGTCTCTGAAAGACCTCATTTGGAAGGTGTCTGTCGTTATTCAACGTGCGAGAATTGGCACCAGAGGTCCTGAATCATGTTTTGGAGTAGTTCACACGTTAGTGGCTCATTCAATCAGCAACAGCAATGAAAGAAATTACACTCTCAGAGGAACATCTGGACCTGTGCTTTCATAGCGTCGCTAGTATTAAGGTGCGCCCCGAGATCTAAGCCACGTTGGAACTGAAACGGAGGAATCGACAGAGAGGCTACAGAATGACATCGCATCCATTTGCTTTTCTTTAAATCACTGACGAGCAGGAAAATGTAAACGGAGAAGGCGAGTGGGGAAGTGAGGCAGTTGCAGCTCTGGAGAAAGTCCTTCTTTGTGATTCACTCAGCAACCAGAGACGTGACGGTGACTCAGGCGTGAGAGCTCTTCACATCATGAACAAACAGCAATCAAGGGCAGTTAGCACCTCTTCCGGACTGGGGGTGGGGTGAGGTAATTACCTTTTGACTTCTGTTACTATGTTCAGAAACTGCCTTTTGGATTGAGGTGAACAGAAACTGCATTTCTAAAAAGCACCACGGAACTTGTTAAAATTTATTGAGTCGCTTTTTTCTCATCGATTCCCACACAGGTTTCCAACTCAGTTGGTATCCATGAGGCTCATGTCCAGGTGTGATAATCTCTGCAGCAAATTGCACGGTTAAGGTAAAAGGCAAGGAAAGTGGCATCTCGAACCGGCCCCGAGGTCAGACCTTCCTTACAATGTAATCTGTCGTTCTCGGATTGTAATACTACCTCCGGTTTTAGGATGGAACATTCTTTGGGAACCTTATTCTGCAAAACAGACACAGTGCCTGAAACTATGCTGCACGGTATGATTTGGGAAACGGCCTGCTCAGCTTTGTGCATTTTCCCTGTAGTCCGGTGTGTTTCATGTTCCGTGTAAACGTGTAAGTTGTCCTGTTTCGAGCAATGGGTGAAATCATTTAGCAAAGCAAGAATCGAAATTGCAGTAATGTCAAGTAGCTCATGGTAATTTGACCCAATCATAACCGATCATATATTCTCACGCACTCACAGATACATTTGTTTCTGAATCCAGTCTGAGAAGATAGACTCAGCTTACCAGTGATTTTTGTCTGGATTGATGGGCTATCGTTAACTGCTGAGAAATTGATATTGTAGACGGGCACATCCCAGCAGCTGTGCGAGTCGGAGAGGGATCATGGAACCTTTTTCACTTGAGTTTACATCTGTTGTTATGCAGGAAAACAATTGGAAGTGCAAGAAAATGAACTCGCGCGCGTGTTGCTAGTGTGGCCGAGCGGTCTAAGGCGCTGGATTAAGGCTCCCGTCTCGCCCGAGGGGTGGGTTAGAATCCCACCGCTGCCGTTTCTGCGGAGCTGCTGGTTTAAATGCTGTTTCATTCCCCTGCTGCATTTCTGTTTGAAACAGAAGCAAAATGAGTTTGCTTCCCGGGGAATTTCCTGCGGTGTGGGAAAGTGCCGAATTTTCCAAAGTGTCTGTGCTGTCATGATCGTGTTCGCCTCCCGCGCGGAAAATCGCCAGCGGCTCCACTGTTGCTTTCTGTTCCAGGCAAGTTGAGCTTTTACTGGAACCGAATGGAGACTGTTGTTGCGAAACAGAGTCCTACGGTGACTCGACTCGTCGTTATTTGGTTTTCTGGCCAATGAGAAAATCGTTCCAATGTATTTCGATGTCATATGTTATTGAATTTCTCCCACTTCCTCCTTTTCCGTCCTGGAGTCATCGGAAGGGAAAGGTAATCTAATCGAGACTGTGATTGGTGAAATTCACTTTTTATGGCCCATTCTTATTATGTTCTTTCTTTGTCTCTTTGCAGCATTGTCTGGGCAGTGGTGGTGCACTCAGGCTCCAGTATGTTTGAAAGAGTAGTTTGGAATTGCCCTGTTGTTATTTGTGTGATAACTTTATGGCTCATGCCCCCGGACTGTCTCACATTTAGCATTCATGCTCGCTGTGTCTGAAAATGCATTTGGTTTTCCAGTTTTGTTTGTGTTCCGTGTTAAATGCTTTCTGTTTTGCGATTCGCTCAATACATTACGAATTAACAGGGTTTCTGAGGTAACTTCCAGCTGCAAAAATCCTCAACTGAGAATCTGGGAAACTTTCACGGAGTATGGTCAGTCGGAGCAAAAGTAAGGAAGTCGTTCGTTTCTGCAGTGTTTCACAATGCTACCTTTCCCGTGAGCCGTCGAACAGACTAAATGATTTTGCCACAGACTGCGACGGTAAGCTCCGCAAAAACGTAATTCTTTAAAGCAGGTGTAAGCAACACAACGTTACCGGGTTACACCGCGTGGAAACAGATACTTCGGTGTATCTCGTCCATGCTCACCACATAGCCAAAATTAAACAAGTCCCATGAAACAACGAGTTAACGGAAACAGAAAGGCGAAAGGTAGAATGGCTTCAACTTTCTGTGTTGGATGCCACTGAGCTGCAGCGGCTGCGACCGCGGCTTGTTTCTGTAGTGTAGTGGTCATCACGTTCGCCTCACACGCGAAAGGTCCCCAGTTCGAAACTGGGCAGCAACTGCTTTGCTGTTCAACTGCAGCCTTTGACATCGACAAGAACGGAGCTTTCTTGCTTGCTTTCCCATGTGCAAACCTGCCTTCGAATTTGCTTGAATAAATCTTCTCTCGTCGTGCAATGCAATGCGATTCCATTTAATTACTGTGCAAAGCATTGTAAAGTTTTTCTCCAACATCGTTCTGATCATATGCCATTCTGTTTGAGAGTGTAGTTACCCCCTTCTGATCCTTCCACGAAAAGCATTACCGCATTCGCATTCCTTGCGCAGGCGGCCCGGTTCAAAGACAGGGAAGAAGCTGATGTGCTGGTGTCACAGTGCACCACGGATTCTTCAACTAGTCTGTCTGTCAAATGTATCCCAAAGTCGTCTCTGAAAGACCTCATTTGGAAGGTGTCTGTCGTTATTCAACGTGCGAGAATTGGCACCAGAGGTCCTGAATCATGTTTTGGAGTAGTTCACACGTTAGTGGCTCATTCAATCAGCAACAGCAATGAAAGAAATTACACTCTCAGAGGAACATCTGGACCTGTGCTTTCATAGCGTCGCTAGTATTAAGGTGCGCCCCGAGATCTAAGCCACGTTGGAACTGAAACGGAGGAATCGACAGAGAGGCTACAGAATGACATCGCATCCATTTGCTTTTCTTTAAATCACTGACGAGCAGGAAAATGTAAACGGAGAAGGCGAGTGGGGAAGTGAGGCAGTTGCAGCTCTGGAGAAAGTCCTTCTTTGTGATTCACTCAGCAACCAGAGACGTGACGGTGACTCAGGCGTGAGAGCTCTTCACATCATGAACAAACAGCAATCAAGGGCAGTTAGCACCTCTTCCGGACTGGGGGTGGGGTGAGGTAATTACCTTTTGACTTCTGTTACTATGTTCAGAAACTGCCTTTTGGATTGAGGTGAACAGAAACTGCATTTCTAAAAAGCACCACGGAACTTGTTAAAATTTATTGAGTCGCTTTTTTCTCATCGATTCCCACACAGGTTTCCAACTCAGTTGGTATCCATGAGGCTCATGTCCAGGTGTGATAATCTCTGCAGCAAATTGCACGGTTAAGGTAAAAGGCAAGGAAAGTGGCATCTCGAACCGGCCCCGAGGTCAGACCTTCCTTACAATGTAATCTGTCGTTCTCGGATTGTAATACTACCTCCGGTTTTAGGATGGAACATTCTTTGGGAACCTTATTCTGCAAAACAGACACAGTGCCTGAAACTATGCTGCACGGTATGATTTGGGAAACGGCCTGCTCAGCTTTGTGCATTTTCCCTGTAGTCCGGTGTGTTTCATGTTCCGTGTAAACGTGTAAGTTGTCCTGTTTCGAGCAATGGGTGAAATCATTTAGCAAAGCAAGAATCGAAATTGCAGTAATGTCAAGTAGCTCATGGTAATTTGACCCAATCATAACCGATCATATATTCTCACGCACTCACAGATACATTTGTTTCTGAATCCAGTCTGAGAAGATAGACTCAGCTTACCAGTGATTTTTGTCTGGATTGATGGGCTATCGTTAACTGCTGAGAAATTGATATTGTAGACGGGCACATCCCAGCAGCTGTGCGAGTCGGAGAGGGATCATGGAACCTTTTTCACTTGAGTTTACATCTGTTGTTATGCAGGAAAACAATTGGAAGTGCAAGAAAATGAACTCGCGCGCGTGTTGCTAGTGTGGCCGAGCGGTCTAAGGCGCTGGATTAAGGCTCCCGTCTCGCCCGAGGGGTGGGTTAGAATCCCACCGCTGCCGTTTCTGCGGAGCTGCTGGTTTAAATGCTGTTTCATTCCCCTGCTGCATTTCTGTTTGAAACAGAAGCAAAATGAGTTTGCTTCCCGGGGAATTTCCTGCGGTGTGGGAAAGTGCCGAATTTTCCAAAGTGTCTGTGCTGTCATGATCGTGTTCGCCTCCCGCGCGGAAAATCGCCAGCGGCTCCACTGTTGCTTTCTGTTCCAGGCAAGTTGAGCTTTTACTGGAACCGAATGGAGACTGTTGTTGCGAAACAGAGTCCTACGGTGACTCGACTCGTCGTTATTTGGTTTTCTGGCCAATGAGAAAATCGTTCCAATGTATTTCGATGTCATATGTTATTGAATTTCTCCCACTTCCTCCTTTTCCGTCCTGGAGTCATCGGAAGGGAAAGGTAATCTAATCGAGACTGTGATTGGTGAAATTCACTTTTTATGGCCCATTCTTATTATGTTCTTTCTTTGTCTCTTTGCAGCATTGTCTGGGCAGTGGTGGTGCACTCAGGCTCCAGTATGTTTGAAAGAGTAGTTTGGAATTGCCCTGTTGTTATTTGTGTGATAACTTTATGGCTCATGCCCCCGGACTGTCTCACATTTAGCATTCATGCTCGCTGTGTCTGAAAATGCATTTGGTTTTCCAGTTTTGTTTGTGTTCCGTGTTAAATGCTTTCTGTTTTGCGATTCGCTCAATACATTACGAATTAACAGGGTTTCTGAGGTAACTTCCAGCTGCAAAAATCCTCAACTGAGAATCTGGGAAACTTTCACGGAGTATGGTCAGTCGGAGCAAAAGTAAGGAAGTCGTTCGTTTCTGCAGTGTTTCACAATGCTACCTTTCCCGTGAGCCGTCGAACAGACTAAATGATTTTGCCACAGACTGCGACGGTAAGCTCCGCAAAAACGTAATTCTTTAAAGCAGGTGTAAGCAACACAACGTTACCGGGTTACACCGCGTGGAAACAGATACTTCGGTGTATCTCGTCCATGCTCACCACATAGCCAAAATTAAACAAGTCCCATGAAACAACGAGTTAACGGAAACAGAAAGGCGAAAGGTAGAATGGCTTCAACTTTCTGTGTTGGATGCCACTGAGCTGCAGCGGCTGCGACCGCGGCTTGTTTCTGTAGTGTAGTGGTCATCACGTTCGCCTCACACGCGAAAGGTCCCCAGTTCGAAACTGGGCAGCAACTGCTTTGCTGTTCAACTGCAGCCTTTGACATCGACAAGAACGGAGCTTTCTTGCTTGCTTTCCCATGTGCAAACCTGCCTTCGAATTTGCTTGAATAAATCTTCTCTCGTCGTGCAATGCAATGCGATTCCATTTAATTACTGTGCAAAGCATTGTAAAGTTTTTCTCCAACATCGTTCTGATCATATGCCATTCTGTTTGAGAGTGTAGTTACCCCCTTCTGATCCTTCCACGAAAAGCATTACCGCATTCGCATTCCTTGCGCAGGCGGCCCGGTTCAAAGACAGGGAAGAAGCTGATGTGCTGGTGTCACAGTGCACCACGGATTCTTCAACTAGTCTGTCTGTCAAATGTATCCCAAAGTCGTCTCTGAAAGACCTCATTTGGAAGGTGTCTGTCGTTATTCAACGTGCGAGAATTGGCACCAGAGGTCCTGAATCATGTTTTGGAGTAGTTCACACGTTAGTGGCTCATTCAATCAGCAACAGCAATGAAAGAAATTACACTCTCAGAGGAACATCTGGACCTGTGCTTTCATAGCGTCGCTAGTATTAAGGTGCGCCCCGAGATCTAAGCCACGTTGGAACTGAAACGGAGGAATCGACAGAGAGGCTACAGAATGACATCGCATCCATTTGCTTTTCTTTAAATCACTGACGAGCAGGAAAATGTAAACGGGGAAGGCGAGTGGGGAAGTGAGGCAGTTGCAGCTCTGGAGAAAGTCCTTCTTTGTGATTCACTCAGCAACCAGAGACGTGACGGTGACTCAGGCGTGAGAGCTCTTCACATCATGAACAAACAGCAATCAAGGGCAGTTAGCACCTCTTCCGGACTGGGGGTGGGGTGAGGTAATTACCTTTTGACTTCTGTTACTATGTTCAGAAACTGCCTTTTGGATTGAGGTGAACAGAAACTGCATTTCTAAAAAGCACCACGGAACTTGTTAAAATTTATTGAGTCGCTTTTTTCTCATCGATTCCCACACAGGTTTCCAACTCAGTTGGTATCCATGAGGCTCATGTCCAGGTGTGATAATCTCTGCAGCAAATTGCACGGTTAAGGTAAAAGGCAAGGAAAGTGGCATCTCGAACCGGCCCCGAGGTCAGACCTTCCTTACAATGTAATCTGTCGTTCTCGGATTGTAATACTACCTCCGGTTTTAGGATGGAACATTCTTTGGGAACCTTATTCTGCAAAACAGACACAGTGCCTGAAACTATGCTGCACGGTATGATTTGGGAAACGGCCTGCTCAGCTTTGTGCATTTTCCCTGTAGTCCGGTGTGTTTCATGTTCCGTGTAAACGTGTAAGTTGTCCTGTTTCGAGCAATGGGTGAAATCATTTAGCAAAGCAAGAATCGAAATTGCAGTAATGTCAAGTAGCTCATGGTAATTTGACCCAATCATAACCGATCATATATTCTCACGCACTCACAGATACATTTGTTTCTGAATCCAGTCTGAGAAGATAGACTCAGCTTACCAGTGATTTTTGTCTGGATTGATGGGCTATCGTTAACTGCTGAGAAATTGATATTGTAGACGGGCACATCCCAGCAGCTGTGCGAGTCGGAGAGGGATCATGGAACCTTTTTCACTTGAGTTTACATCTGTTGTTATGCAGGAAAACAATTGGAAGTGCAAGAAAATGAACTCGCGCGCGTGTTGCTAGTGTGGCCGAGCGGTCTAAGGCGCTGGATTAAGGCTCCCGTCTCGCCCGAGGGGTGGGTTAGAATCCCACCGCTGCCGTTTCTGCGGAGCTGCTGGTTTAAATGCTGTTTCATTCCCCTGCTGCATTTCTGTTTGAAACAGAAGCAAAATGAGTTTGCTTCCCGGGGAATTTCCTGCGGTGTGGGAAAGTGCCGAATTTTCCAAAGTGTCTGTGCTGTCATGATCGTGTTCGCCTCCCGCGCGGAAAATCGCCAGCGGCTCCACTGTTGCTTTCTGTTCCAGGCAAGTTGAGCTTTTACTGGAACCGAATGGAGACTGTTGTTGCGAAACAGAGTCCTACGGTGACTCGACTCGTCGTTATTTGGTTTTCTGGCCAATGAGAAAATCGTTCCAATGTATTTCGATGTCATATGTTATTGAATTTCTCCCACTTCCTCCTTTTCCGTCCTGGAGTCATCGGAAGGGAAAGGTAATCTAATCGAGACTGTGATTGGTGAAATTCACTTTTTATGGCCCATTCTTATTATGTTCTTTCTTTGTCTCTTTGCAGCATTGTCTGGGCAGTGGTGGTGCACTCAGGCTCCAGTATGTTTGAAAGAGTAGTTTGGAATTGCCCTGTTGTTATTTGTGTGATAACTTTATGGCTCATGCCCCCGGACTGTCTCACATTTAGCATTCATGCTCGCTGTGTCTGAAAATGCATTTGGTTTTCCAGTTTTGTTTGTGTTCCGTGTTAAATGCTTTCTGTTTTGCGATTCGCTCAATACATTACGAATTAACAGGGTTTCTGAGGTAACTTCCAGCTGCAAAAATCCTCAACTGAGAATCTGGGAAACTTTCACGGAGTATGGTCAGTCGGAGCAAAAGTAAGGAAGTCGTTCGTTTCTGCAGTGTTTCACAATGCTACCTTTCCCGTGAGCCGTCGAACAGACTAAATGATTTTGCCACAGACTGCGACGGTAAGCTCCGCAAAAACGTAATTCTTTAAAGCAGGTGTAAGCAACACAACGTTACCGGGTTACACCGCGTGGAAACAGATACTTCGGTGTATCTCGTCCATGCTCACCACATAGCCAAAATTAAACAAGTCCCATGAAACAACGAGTTAACGGAAACAGAAAGGCGAAAGGTAGAATGGCTTCAACTTTCTGTGTTGGATGCCACTGAGCTGCAGCGGCTGCGACCGCGGCTTGTTTCTGTAGTGTAGTGGTCATCACGTTCGCCTCACACGCGAAAGGTCCCCAGTTCGAAACTGGGCAGCAACTGCTTTGCTGTTCAACTGCAGCCTTTGACATCGACAAGAACGGAGCTTTCTTGCTTGCTTTCCCATGTGCAAACCTGCCTTCGAATTTGCTTGAATAAATCTTCTCTCGTCGTGCAATGCAATGCGATTCCATTTAATTACTGTGCAAAGCATTGTAAAGTTTTTCTCCAACATCGTTCTGATCATATGCCATTCTGTTTGAGAGTGTAGTTACCCCCTTCTGATCCTTCCACGAAAAGCATTACCGCATTCGCATTCCTTGCACAGGCGGCCCGGTTCAAAGACAGGGAAGAAGCTGATGTGCTGGTGTCACAGTGCACCACGGATTCTTCAACTAGTCTGTCTGTCAAATGTATCCCAAAGTCGTCTCTGAAAGACCTCATTTGGAAGGTGTCTGTCGTTATTCAACGTGCGAGAATTGGCACCAGAGGTCCTGAATCATGTTTTGGAGCAGTTCACACGTTAGTGGCTCATTCAATCAGCAACAGCAATGAAAGAAATTACACTCTCAGAGGAACATCTGGACCTGTGCTTTCATAGCGTCGCTAGTATTAAGGTGCGCCCCGAGATCTAAGCCACGTTGGAACTGAAACGGAGGAATCGACAGAGAGGCTACAGAATGACATCGCATCCATTTGCTTTTCTTTAAATCACTGACGAGCAGGAAAATGTAAACGGGGAAGGCGAGTGGGGAAGTGAGGCAGTTGCAGCTCTGGAGAAAGTCCTTCTTTGTGATTCACTCAGCAACCAGAGACGTGACGGTGACTCAGGCGTGAGAGCTCTTCACATCATGAACAAACAGCAATCAAGGGCAGTTAGCACCTCTTCCGGACTGGGGGTGGGGTGAGGTAATTACCTTTTGACTTCTGTTACTATGTTCAGAAACTGCCTTTTGGATTGAGGTGAACAGAAACTGCATTTCTAAAAAGCACCATGGAACTTGTTAAAATTTATTGAGTCGCTTTTTTCTCATCGATTCCCACACAGGTTTCCAACTCAGTTGGTATCCATGAGGCTCATGTCCAGGTGTGATAATCTCTGCAGCAAATTGCACGGTTAAGGTAAAAGTCAAGGAAAGTGGCATCTCGAACCGGCCCCGAGGTCAGACCTTCCTTACAATGTAATCTGTCGTTCTCGGATTGTAATACTACCTCCGCTTTTAGGATGGAACATTCTTTGGGAACCTTATTCTGCAAAACAGACACAGTGCCTGAAACTATGCTGCACGGTATGATTTGGGAAACGGCCTGCTCAGCTTTGTGCATTTTCCCTGTAGTCCGGTGTGTTTCATGTTCCGTGTAAACGTGTAAGTTGTCCTGTTTCGAGCAATGGGTGAAATCATTTAGCAAAGCAAGAATCGAAATTGCAGTAATGTCAAGTAGCTCATGGTAATTTGACCCAATCATAACCGATCATATATTCTCACGCACTCACAGATACATTTGTTTCTGAATCCAGTCTGAGAAGATAGACTCAGCTTACCAGTGATTTTTGTCTGGATTGATGGGCTATCGTTAACTGCTGAGAAATTGATATTGTAGACGGGCACATCCCAGCAGCTGTGCGAGTCGGAGAGGGATCATGGAACCTTTTTCACTTGAGTTTACATCTGTTGTTATGCAGGAAAACAATTGGAAGTGCAAGAAAATGAACTCGCGCGCGTGTTGCTAGTGTGGCCGAGCGGTCTAAGGCGCTGGATTAAGGCTCCCGTCTCGCCCGAGGGGTGGGTTCGAATCCCACCGCTGCCGTTTCTGCGGAGCTGCTGGTTTAAATGCTGTTTCATTCCCCTGCTGCATTTCTGTTTGAAACAGAAGCAAAATGAGTTTGCTTCCCGGGGAATTTCCTGCGGTGTGGGAAAGTGCCGAATTTTCCAAAGTGTCTGTGCTGTCATGATCGTGTTCGCCTCCCGCGCGGAAAATCGCCAGCGGCTCCACTGTTGCTTTCTGTTCCAGGCAAGTTGAGCTTTTACTGGAACCGAATGGAGACTGTTGTTGCGAAACAGAGTCCTACGGTGACTCGACTCGTCGTTATTTGGTTTTCTGGCCAATGAGAAAATCGTTCCAATGTATTTCGATGTCATATGTTATTGAATTTCTCCCACTTCCTCCTTTTCCGTCCTGGAGTCATCGGAAGGGAAAGGTAATCTAATCGAGACTGTGATTGGTGAAATTCACTTTTTATGGCCCATTCTTATTATGTTCTTTCTTTGTCTCTTTGCAGCATTGTCTGGGCAGTGGTGGTGCACTCAGGCTCCAGTATGTTTGAAAGAGTAGTTTGGAATTGCCCTGTTGTTATTTGTGTGATAACTTTATGGCTCATGCCCCCGGACTGTCTCACATTTAGCATTCATGCTCGCTGTGTCTGAAAATGCATTTGGTTTTCCAGTTTTGTTTGTGTTCCGTGTTAAATGCTTTCTGTTTTGCGATTCGCTCAATACATTACGAATTAACAGGGTTTCTGAGGTAACTTCCAGCTGCAAAAATCCTCAACTGAGAATCTGGGAAACTTTCACGGAGTATGGTCAGTCGGAGCAAAAGTAAGGAAGTCGTTCGTTTCTGCAGTGTTTCACAATGCTACCTTTCCCGTGAGCCGTCGAACAGACTAAATGATTTTGCCACAGACTGCGACGGTAAGCTCCGCAAAAACGTAATTCTTTAAAGCAGGTGTAAGCAACACAACGTTACCGGGTTACACCGCGTGGAAACAGATACTTCGGTGTATCTCGTCCATGCTCACCACATAGCCAAAATTAAACAAGTCCCATGAAACAACGAGTTAACGGAAACAGAAAGGCGAAAGGTAGAATGGCTTCAACTTTCTGTGTTGGATGCCACTGAGCTGCAGCGGCTGCGACCGCGGCTTGTTTCTGTAGTGTAGTGGTCATCACGTTCGCCTCACACGCGAAAGGTCCCCAGTTCGAAACTGGGCAGCAACTGCTTTGCTGTTCAACTGCAGCCTTTGACATCGACAAGAACGGAGCTTTCTTGCTTGCTTTCCCATGTGCAAACCTGCCTTCGAATTTGCTTGAATAAATCTTCTCTCGTCGTGCAATGCAATGCGATTCCATTTAATTACTGTGCAAAGCATTGTAAAGTTTTTCTCCAACATCGTTCTGATCATATGCCATTCTGTTTGAGAGTGTAGTTACCCCCTTCTGATCCTTCCACGAAAAGCATTACCGCATTCGCATTCCTTGCGCAGGCGGCCCGGTTCAAAGACAGGGAAGAAGCTGATGTGCTGGTGTCACAGTGCACCACGGATTCTTCAACTAGTCTGTCTGTCAAATGTATCCCAAAGTCGTCTCTGAAAGACCTCATTTGGAAGGTGTCTGTCGTTATTCAACGTGCGAGAATTGGCACCAGAGGTCCTGAATCATGTTTTGGAGTAGTTCACACGTTAGTGGCTCATTCAATCAGCAACAGCAATGAAAGAAATTACACTCTCAGAGGAACATCTGGACCTGTGCTTTCATAGCGTCGCTAGTATTAAGGTGCGCCCCGAGATCTAAGCCACGTTGGAACTGAAACGGAGGAATCGACAGAGAGGCTACAGAATGACATCGCATCCATTTGCTTTTCTTTAAATCACTGACGAGCAGGAAAATGTAAACGGGGAAGGCGAGTGGGGAAGTGAGGCAGTTGCAGCTCTGGAGAAAGTCCTTCTTTGTGATTCACTCAGCAACCAGAGACGTGACGGTGACTCAGGCGTGAGAGCTCTTCACATCATGAACAAACAGCAATCAAGGGCAGTTAGCACCTCTTCCGGACTGGGGGTGGGGTGAGGTAATTACCTTTTGACTTCTGTTACTATGTTCAGAAACTGCCTTTTGGATTGAGGTGAACAGAAACTGCATTTCTAAAAAGCACCATGGAACTTGTTAAAATTTATTGAGTCGCTTTTTTCTCATCGATTCCCACACAGGTTTCCAACTCAGTTGGTATCCATGAGGCTCATGTCCAGGTGTGATAATCTCTGCAGCAAATTGCACGGTTAAGGTAAAAGGCAAGGAAAGTGGCATCTCGAACCGGCCCCGAGGTCAGACCTTCCTTACAATGTAATCTGTCGTTCTCGGATTGTAATACTACCTCCGGTTTTAGGATGGAACATTCTTTGGGAACCTTATTCTGCAAAACAGACACAGTGCCTGAAACTATGCTGCACGGTATGATTTGGGAAACGGCCTGCTCAGCTTTGTGCATTTTCCCTGTAGTCCGGTGTGTTTCATGTTCCGTGTAAACGTGTAAGTTGTCCTGTTTCGAGCAATGGGTGAAATCATTTAGCAAAGCAAGAATCGAAATTGCAGTAATGTCAAGTAGCTCATGGTAATTTGACCCAATCATAACCGATCATATATTCTCACGCACTCACAGATACATTTGTTTCTGAATCCAGTCTGAGAAGATAGACTCAGCTTACCAGTGATTTTTGTCTGGATTGATGGGCTATCGTTAACTGCTGAGAAATTGATATTGTAGACGGGCACATCCCAGCAGCTGTGCGAGTCGGAGAGGGATCATGGAACCTTTTTCACTTGAGTTTACATCTGTTGTTATGCAGGAAAACAATTGGAAGTGCAAGAAAATGAACTCGCGCGCGTGTTGCTAGTGTGGCCGAGCGGTCTAAGGCGCTGGATTAAGGCTCCCGTCTCGCCCGAGGGGTGGGTTCGAATCCCACCGCTGCCGTTTCTGCGGAGCTGCTGGTTTAAATGCTGTTTCATTCCCCTGCTGCATTTCTGTTTGAAACAGAAGCAAAATGAGTTTGCTTCCCGGGGAATTTCCTGCGGTGTGGGAAAGTGCCGAATTTTCCAAAGTGTCTGTGCTGTCGTGATCGTGTTCGCCTCCCGCGCGGAAAATCGCCAGCGGCTCCACTGTTGCTTTCTGTTCCAGGCAAGTTGAGCTTTTACTGGAACCGAATGGAGACTGTTGTTGCGAAACAGAGTCCTACGGTGACTCGACTCGTCGTTATTTGGTTTTCTGGCCAATGAGAAAATCGTTCCAATGTATTTCGATGTCATATGTTATTGAATTTCTCCCACTTCCTCCTTTTCCGTCCTGGAGTCATCGGAAGGGAAAGGTAATCTAATCGAGACTGTGATTGGTGAAATTCACTTTTTATGGCCCATTCTTATTATGTTCTTTCTTTGTCTCTTTGCAGCATTGTCTGGGCAGTGGTGGTGCACTCAGGCTCCAGTATGTTTGAAAGAGTAGTTTGGAATTGCCCTGTTGTTATTTGTGTGATAACTTTATGGCTCATGCCCCCGGACTGTCTCACATTTAGCATTCATGCTCGCTGTGTCTGAAAATGCATTTGGTTTTCCAGTTTTGTTTGTGTTCCGTGTTAAATGCTTTCTGTTTTGCGATTCGCTCAATACATTACGAATTAACAGGGTTTCTGAGGTAACTTCCAGCTGCAAAAATCCTCAACTGAGAATCTGGGAAACTTTCACGGAGTATGGTCAGTCGGAGCAAAAGTAAGGAAGTCGTTCGTTTCTGCAGTGTTTCACAATGCTACCTTTCCCGTGAGCCGTCGAACAGACTAAATGATTTTGCCACAGACTGCGACGGTAAGCTCCGCAAAAACGTAATTCTTTAAAGCAGGTGTAAGCAACACAACGTTACCGGGTTACACCGCGTGGAAACAGATACTTCGGTGTATCTCGTCCATGCTCACCACATAGCCAAAATTAAACAAGTCCCATGAAACAACGAGTTAACGGAAACAGAAAGGCGAAAGGTAGAATGGCTTCAACTTTCTGTGTTGGATGCCACTGAGCTGCAGCGGCTGCGACCGCGGCTTGTTTCTGTAGTGTAGTGGTCATCACGTTCGCCTCACACGCGAAAGGTCCCCAGTTCGAAACTGGGCAGCAACTGCTTTGCTGTTCAACTGCAGCCTTTGACATCGACAAGAACGGAGCTTTCTTGCTTGCTTTCCCATGTGCAAACCTGCCTTCGAATTTGCTTGAATAAATCTTCTCTCGTCGTGCAATGCAATGCGATTCCATTTAATTACTGTGCAAAGCATTGTAAAGTTTTTCTCCAACATCGTTCTGATCATATGCCATTCTGTTTGAGAGTGTAGTTACCCCCTTCTGATCCTTCCACGAAAAGCATTACCGCATTCGCATTCCTTGCGCAGGCGGCCCGGTTCAAAGACAGGGAAGAAGCTGATGTGCTGGTGTCACAGTGCACCACGGATTCTTCAACTAGTCTGTCTGTCAAATGTATCCCAAAGTCGTCTCTGAAAGACCTCATTTGGAAGGTGTCTGTCGTTATTCAACGTGCGAGAATTGGCACCAGAGGTCCTGAATCATGTTTTGGAGTAGTTCACACGTTAGTGGCTCATTCAATCAGCAACAGCAATGAAAGAAATTACACTCTCAGAGGAACATCTGGACCTGTGCTTTCATAGCGTCGCTAGTATTAAGGTGCGCCCCGAGATCTAAGCCACGTTGGAACTGAAACGGAGGAATCGACAGAGAGGCTACAGAATGACATCGCATCCATTTGCTTTTCTTTAAATCACTGACGAGCAGGAAAATGTAAACGGGGAAGGCGAGTGGGGAAGTGAGGCAGTTGCAGCTCTGGAGAAAGTCCTTCTTTGTGATTCACTCAGCAACCAGAGACGTGACGGTGACTCAGGCGTGAGAGCTCTTCACATCATGAACAAACAGCAATCAAGGGCAGTTAGCACCTCTTCCGGACTGGGGGTGGGGTGAGGTAATTACCTTTTGACTTCTGTTACTATGTTCAGAAACTGCCTTTTGGATTGAGGTGAACAGAAACTGCATTTCTAAAAAGCACCATGGAACTTGTTAAAATTTATTGAGTCGCTTTTTTCTCATCGATTCCCACACAGGTTTCCAACTCAGTTGGTATCCATGAGGCTCATGTCCAGGTGTGATAATCTCTGCAGCAAATTGCACGGTTAAGGTAAAAGGCAAGGAAAGTGGCATCTCGAACCGGCCCCGAGGTCAGACCTTCCTTACAATGTAATCTGTCGTTCTCGGATTGTAATACTACCTCCGGTTTTAGGATGGAACATTCTTTGGGAACCTTATTCTGCAAAACAGACACAGTGCCTGAAACTATGCTGCACGGTATGATTTGGGAAACGGCCTGCTCAGCTTTGTGCATTTTCCCTGTAGTCCGGTGTGTTTCATGTTCCGTGTAAACGTGTAAGTTGTCCTGTTTCGAGCAATGGGTGAAATCATTTAGCAAAGCAAGAATCGAAATTGCAGTAATGTCAAGTAGCTCATGGTAATTTGACCCAATCATAACCGATCATATATTCTCACGCACTCACAGATACATTTGTTTCTGAATCCAGTCTGAGAAGATAGACTCAGCTTACCAGTGATTTTTGTCTGGATTGATGGGCTATCGTTAACTGCTGAGAAATTGATATTGTAGACGGGCACATCCCAGCAGCTGTGCGAGTCGGAGAGGGATCATGGAACCTTTTTCACTTGAGTTTACATCTGTTGTTATGCAGGAAAACAATTGGAAGTGCAAGAAAATGAACTCGCGCGCGTGTTGCTAGTGTGGCCGAGCGGTCTAAGGCGCTGGATTAAGGCTCCCGTCTCGCCCGAGGGGTGGGTTCGAATCCCACCGCTGCCGTTTCTGCGGAGCTGCTGGTTTAAATGCTGTTTCATTCCCCTGCTGCATTTCTGTTTGAAACAGAAGCAAAATGAGTTTGCTTCCCGGGGAATTTCCTGCGGTGTGGGAAAGTGCCGAATTTTCCAAAGTGTCTGTGCTGTCATGATCGTGTTCGCCTCCCGCGCGGAAAATCGCCAGCGGCTCCACTGTTGCTTTCTGTTCCAGGCAAGTTGAGCTTTTACTGGAACCGAATGGAGACTGTTGTTGCGAAACAGAGTCCTACGGTGACTCGACTCGTCGTTATTTGGTTTTCTGGCCAATGAGAAAATCGTTCCAATGTATTTCGATGTCATATGTTATTGAATTTCTCCCACTTCCTCCTTTTCCGTCCTGGAGTCATCGGAAGGGAAAGGTAATCTAATCGAGACTGTGATTGGTGAAATTCACTTTTTATGGCCCATTCTTATTATGTTCTTTCTTTGTCTCTTTGCAGCATTGTCTGGGCAGTGGTGGTGCACTCAGGCTCCAGTATGTTTGAAAGAGTAGTTTGGAATTGCCCTGTTGTTATTTGTGTGATAACTTTATGGCTCATGCCCCCGGACTGTCTCACATTTAGCATTCATGCTCGCTGTGTCTGAAAATGCATTTGGTTTTCCAGTTTTGTTTGTGTTCCGTGTTAAATGCTTTCTGTTTTGCGATTCGCTCAATACATTACGAATTAACAGGGTTTCTGAGGTAACTTCCAGCTGCAAAAATCCTCAACTGAGAATCTGGGAAACTTTCACGGAGTATGGTCAGTCGGAGCAAAAGTAAGGAAGTCGTTCGTTTCTGCAGTGTTTCACAATGCTACCTTTCCCGTGAGCCGTCGAACAGACTAAATGATTTTGCCACAGACTGCGACGGTAAGCTCCGCAAAAACGTAATTCTTTAAAGCAGGTGTAAGCAACACAACGTTACCGGGTTACACCGCGTGGAAACAGATACTTCGGTGTATCTCGTCCATGCTCACCACATAGCCAAAATTAAACAAGTCCCATGAAACAACGAGTTAACGGAAACAGAAAGGCGAAAGGTAGAATGGCTTCAACTTTCTGTGTTGGATGCCACTGAGCTGCAGCGGCTGCGACCGCGGCTTGTTTCTGTAGTGTAGTGGTCATCACGTTCGCCTCACACGCGAAAGGTCCCCAGTTCGAAACTGGGCAGCAACTGCTTTGCTGTTCAACTGCAGCCTTTGACATCGACAAGAACGGAGCTTTCTTGCTTGCTTTCCCATGTGCAAACCTGCCTTCGAATTTGCTTGAATAAATCTTCTCTCGTCGTGCAATGCAATGCGATTCCATTTAATTACTGTGCAAAGCATTGTAAAGTTTTTCTCCAACATCGTTCTGATCATATGCCATTCTGTTTGAGAGTGTAGTTACCCCCTTCTGATCCTTCCACGAAAAGCATTACCGCATTCGCATTCCTTGCGCAGGCGGCCCGGTTCAAAGACAGGGAAGAAGCTGATGTGCTGGTGTCACAGTGCACCACGGATTCTTCAACTAGTCTGTCTGTCAAATGTATCCCAAAGTCGTCTCTGAAAGACCTCATTTGGAAGGTGTCTGTCGTTATTCAACGTGCGAGAATTGGCACCAGAGGTCCTGAATCATGTTTTGGAGTAGTTCACACGTTAGTGGCTCATTCAATCAGCAACAGCAATGAAAGAAATTACACTCTCAGAGGAACATCTGGACCTGTGCTTTCATAGCGTCGCTAGTATTAAGGTGCGCCCCGAGATCTAAGCCACGTTGGAACTGAAACGGAGGAATCGACAGAGAGGCTACAGAATGACATCGCATCCATTTGCTTTTCTTTAAATCACTGACGAGCAGGAAAATGTAAACGGGGAAGGCGAGTGGGGAAGTGAGGCAGTTGCAGCTCTGGAGAAAGTCCTTCTTTGTGATTCACTCAGCAACCAGAGACGTGACGGTGACTCAGGCGTGAGAGCTCTTCACATCATGAACAAACAGCAATCAAGGGCAGTTAGCACCTCTTCCGGACTGGGGGTGGGGTGAGGTAATTACCTTTTGACTTCTGTTACTATGTTCAGAAACTGCCTTTTGGATTGAGGTGAACAGAAACTGCATTTCTAAAAAGCACCATGGAACTTGTTAAAATTTATTGAGTCGCTTTTTTCTCATCGATTCCCACACAGGTTTCCAACTCAGTTGGTATCCATGAGGCTCATGTCCAGGTGTGATAATCTCTGCAGCAAATTGCACGGTTAAGGTAAAAGGCAAGGAAAGTGGCATCTCGAACCGGCCCCGAGGTCAGACCTTCCTTACAATGTAATCTGTCGTTCTCGGATTGTAATACTACCTCCGGTTTTAGGATGGAACATTCTTTGGGAACCTTATTCTGCAAAACAGACACAGTGCCTGAAACTATGCTGCACGGTATGATTTGGGAAACGGCCTGCTCAGCTTTGTGCATTTTCCCTGTAGTCCGGTGTGTTTCATGTTCCGTGTAAACGTGTAAGTTGTCCTGTTTCGAGCAATGGGTGAAATCATTTAGCAAAGCAAGAATCGAAATTGCAGTAATGTCAAGTAGCTCATGGTAATTTGACCCAATCATAACCGATCATATATTCTCACGCACTCACAGATACATTTGTTTCTGAATCCAGTCTGAGAAGATAGACTCAGCTTACCAGTGATTTTTGTCTGGATTGATGGGCTATCGTTAACTGCTGAGAAATTGATATTGTAGACGGGCACATCCCAGCAGCTGTGCGAGTCGGAGAGGGATCATGGAACCTTTTTCACTTGAGTTTACATCTGTTGTTATGCAGGAAAACAATTGGAAGTGCAAGAAAATGAACTCGCGCGCGTGTTGCTAGTGTGGCCGAGCGGTCTAAGGCGCTGGATTAAGGCTCCCGTCTCGCCCGAGGGGTGGGTTCGAATCCCACCGCTGCCGTTTCTGCGGAGCTGCTGGTTTAAATGCTGTTTCATTCCCCTGCTGCATTTCTGTTTGAAACAGAAGCAAAATGAGTTTGCTTCCCGGGGAATTTCCTGCGGTGTGGGAAAGTGCCGAATTTTCCAAAGTGTCTGTGCTGTCATGATCGTGTTCGCCTCCCGCGCGGAAAATCGCCAGCGGCTCCACTGTTGCTTTCTGTTCCAGGCAAGTTGAGCTTTTACTGGAACCGAATGGAGACTGTTGTTGCGAAACAGAGTCCTACGGTGACTCGACTCGTCGTTATTTGGTTTTCTGGCCAATGAGAAAATCGTTCCAATGTATTTCGATGTCATATGTTATTGAATTTCTCCCACTTCCTCCTTTTCCGTCCTGGAGTCATCGGAAGGGAAAGGTAATCTAATCGAGACTGTGATTGGTGAAATTCACTTTTTATGGCCCATTCTTATTATGTTCTTTCTTTGTCTCTTTGCAGCATTGTCTGGGCAGTGGTGGTGCACTCAGGCTCCAGTATGTTTGAAAGAGTAGTTTGGAATTGCCCTGTTGTTATTTGTGTGATAACTTTATGGCTCATGCCCCCGGACTGTCTCACATTTAGCATTCATGCTCGCTGTGTCTGAAAATGCATTTGGTTTTCCAGTTTTGTTTGTGTTCCGTGTTAAATGCTTTCTGTTTTGCGATTCGCTCAATACATTACGAATTAACAGGGTTTCTGAGGTAACTTCCAGCTGCAAAAATCCTCAACTGAGAATCTGGGAAACTTTCACGGAGTATGGTCAGTCGGAGCAAAAGTAAGGAAGTCGTTCGTTTCTGCAGTGTTTCACAATGCTACCTTTCCCGTGAGCCGTCGAACAGACTAAATGATTTTGCCACAGACTGCGACGGTAAGCTCCGCAAAAACGTAATTCTTTAAAGCAGGTGTAAGCAACACAACGTTACCGGGTTACACCGCGTGGAAACAGATACTTCGGTGTATCTCGTCCATGCTCACCACATAGCCAAAATTAAACAAGTCCCATGAAACAACGAGTTAACGGAAACAGAAAGGCGAAAGGTAGAATGGCTTCAACTTTCTGTGTTGGATGCCACTGAGCTGCAGCGGCTGCGACCGCGGCTTGTTTCTGTAGTGTAGTGGTCATCACGTTCGCCTCACACGCGAAAGGTCCCCAGTTCGAAACTGGGCAGCAACTGCTTTGCTGTTCAACTGCAGCCTTTGACATCGACAAGAACGGAGCTTTCTTGCTTGCTTTCCCATGTGCAAACCTGCCTTCGAATTTGCTTGAATAAATCTTCTCTCGTCGTGCAATGCAATGCGATTCCATTTAATTACTGTGCAAAGCATTGTAAAGTTTTTCTCCAACATCGTTCTGATCATATGCCATTCTGTTTGAGAGTGTAGTTACCCCCTTCTGATCCTTCCACGAAAAGCATTACCGCATTCGCATTCCTTGCGCAGGCGGCCCGGTTCAAAGACAGGGAAGAAGCTGATGTGCTGGTGTCACAGTGCACCACGGATTCTTCAACTAGTCTGTCTGTCAAATGTATCCCAAAGTCGTCTCTGAAAGACCTCATTTGGAAGGTGTCTGTCGTTATTCAACGTGCGAGAATTGGCACCAGAGGTCCTGAATCATGTTTTGGAGTAGTTCACACGTTAGTGGCTCATTCAATCAGCAACAGCAATGAAAGAAATTACACTCTCAGAGGAACATCTGGACCTGTGCTTTCATAGCGTCGCTAGTATTAAGGTGCGCCCCGAGATCTAAGCCACGTTGGAACTGAAACGGAGGAATCGACAGAGAGGCTACAGAATGACATCGCATCCATTTGCTTTTCTTTAAATCACTGACGAGCAGGAAAATGTAAACGGGGAAGGCGAGTGGGGAAGTGAGGCAGTTGCAGCTCTGGAGAAAGTCCTTCTTTGTGATTCACTCAGCAACCAGAGACGTGACGGTGACTCAGGCGTGAGAGCTCTTCACATCATGAACAAACAGCAATCAAGGGCAGTTAGCACCTCTTCCGGACTGGGGGTGGGGTGAGGTAATTACCTTTTGACTTCTGTTACTATGTTCAGAAACTGCCTTTTGGATTGAGGTGAACAGAAACTGCATTTCTAAAAAGCACCACGGAACTTGTTAAAATTTATTGAGTCGCTTTTTTCTCATCGATTCCCACACAGGTTTCCAACTCAGTTGGTATCCATGAGGCTCATGTCCAGGTGTGATAATCTCTGCAGCAAATTGCACGGTTAAGGTAAAAGGCAAGGAAAGTGGCATCTCGAACCGGCCCCGAGGTCAGACCTTCCTTACAATGTAATCTGTCGTTCTCGGATTGTAATACTACCTCCGGTTTTAGGATGGAACATTCTTTGGGAACCTTATTCTGCAAAACAGACACAGTGCCTGAAACTATGCTGCACGGTATGATTTGGGAAACGGCCTGCTCAGCTTTGTGCATTTTCCCTGTAGTCCGGTGTGTTTCATGTTCCGTGTAAACGTGTAAGTTGTCCTGTTTCGAGCAATGGGTGAAATCATTTAGCAAAGCAAGAATCGAAATTGCAGTAATGTCAAGTAGCTCATGGTAATTTGACCCAATCATAACCGATCATATATTCTCACGCACTCACAGATACATTTGTTTCTGAATCCAGTCTGAGAAGATAGACTCAGCTTACCAGTGATTTTTGTCTGGATTGATGGGCTATCGTTAACTGCTGAGAAATTGATATTGTAGACGGGCACATCCCAGCAGCTGTGCGAGTCGGAGAGGGATCATGGAACCTTTTTCACTTGAGTTTACATCTGTTGTTATGCAGGAAAACAATTGGAAGTGCAAGAAAATGAACTCGCGCGCGTGTTGCTAGTGTGGCCGAGCGGTCTAAGGCGCTGGATTAAGGCTCCCGTCTCGCCCGAGGGGTGGGTTCGAATCCCACCGCTGCCGTTTCTGCGGAGCTGCTGGTTTAAATGCTGTTTCATTCCCCTGCTGCATTTCTGTTTGAAACAGAAGCAAAATGAGTTTGCTTCCCGGGGAATTTCCTGCGGTGTGGGAAAGTGCCGAATTTTCCAAAGTGTCTGTGCTGTCATGATCGTGTTCGCCTCCCGCGCGGAAAATCGCCAGCGGCTCCACTGTTGCTTTCTGTTCCAGGCAAGTTGAGCTTTTACTGGAACCGAATGGAGACTGTTGTTGCGAAACAGAGTCCTACGGTGACTCGACTCGTCGTTATTTGGTTTTCTGGCCAATGAGAAAATCGTTCCAATGTATTTCGATGTCATATGTTATTGAATTTCTCCCACTTCCTCCTTTTCCGTCCTGGAGTCATCGGAAGGGAAAGGTAATCTAATCGAGACTGTGATTGGTGAAATTCACTTTTTATGGCCCATTCTTATTATGTTCTTTCTTTGTCTCTTTGCAGCATTGTCTGGGCAGTGGTGGTGCACTCAGGCTCCAGTATGTTTGAAAGAGTAGTTTGGAATTGCCCTGTTGTTATTTGTGTGATAACTTTATGGCTCATGCCCCCGGACTGTCTCACATTTAGCATTCATGCTCGCTGTGTCTGAAAATGCATTTGGTTTTCCAGTTTTGTTTGTGTTCCGTGTTAAATGCTTTCTGTTTTGCGATTCGCTCAATACATTACGAATTAACAGGGTTTCTGAGGTAACTTCCAGCTGCAAAAATCCTCAACTGAGAATCTGGGAAACTTTCACGGAGTATGGTCAGTCGGAGCAAAAGTAAGGAAGTCGTTCGTTTCTGCAGTGTTTCACAATGCTACCTTTCCCGTGAGCCGTCGAACAGACTAAATGATTTTGCCACAGACTGCGACGGTAAGCTCCGCAAAAACGTAATTCTTTAAAGCAGGTGTAAGCAACACAACGTTACCGGGTTACACCGCGTGGAAACAGATACTTCGGTGTATCTCGTCCATGCTCACCACATAGCCAAAATTAAACAAGTCCCATGAAACAACGAGTTAACGGAAACAGAAAGGCGAAAGGTAGAATGGCTTCAACTTTCTGTGTTGGATGCCACTGAGCTGCAGCGGCTGCGACCGCGGCTTGTTTCTGTAGTGTAGTGGTCATCACGTTCGCCTCACACGCGAAAGGTCCCCAGTTCGAAACTGGGCAGCAACTGCTTTGCTGTTCAACTGCAGCCTTTGACATCGACAAGAACGGAGCTTTCTTGCTTGCTTTCCCATGTGCAAACCTGCCTTCGAATTTGCTTGAATAAATCTTCTCTCGTCGTGCAATGCAATGCGATTCCATTTAATTACTGTGCAAAGCATTGTAAAGTTTTTCTCCAACATCGTTCTGATCATATGCCATTCTGTTTGAGAGTGTAGTTACCCCCTTCTGATCCTTCCACGAAAAGCATTACCGCATTCGCATTCCTTGCACAGGCGGCCCGGTTCAAAGACAGGGAAGAAGCTGATGTGCTGGTGTCACAGTGCACCACGGATTCTTCAACTAGTCTGTCTGTCAAATGTATCCCAAAGTCGTCTCTGAAAGACCTCATTTGGAAGGTGTCTGTCGTTATTCAACGTGCGAGAATTGGCACCAGAGGTCCTGAATCATGTTTTGGAGCAGTTCACACGTTAGTGGCTCATTCAATCAGCAACAGCAATGAAAGAAATTACACTCTCAGAGGAACATCTGGACCTGTGCTTTCATAGCGTCGCTAGTATTAAGGTGCGCCCCGAGATCTAAGCCACGTTGGAACTGAAACGGAGGAATCGACAGAGAGGCTACAGAATGACATCGCATCCATTTGCTTTTCTTTAAATCACTGACGAGCAGGAAAATGTAAACGGGGAAGGCGAGTGGGGAAGTGAGGCAGTTGCAGCTCTGGAGAAAGTCCTTCTTTGTGATTCACTCAGCAACCAGAGACGTGACGGTGACTCAGGCGTGAGAGCTCTTCACATCATGAACAAACAGCAATCAAGGGCAGTTAGCACCTCTTCCGGACTGGGGGTGGGGTGAGGTAATTACCTTTTGACTTCTGTTACTATGTTCAGAAACTGCCTTTTGGATTGAGGTGAACAGAAACTGCATTTCTAAAAAGCACCATGGAACTTGTTAAAATTTATTGAGTCGCTTTTTTCTCATCGATTCCCACACAGGTTTCCAACTCAGTTGGTATCCATGAGGCTCATGTCCAGGTGTGATAATCTCTGCAGCAAATTGCACGGTTAAGGTAAAAGTCAAGGAAAGTGGCATCTCGAACCGGCCCCGAGGTCAGACCTTCCTTACAATGTAATCTGTCGTTCTCGGATTGTAATACTACCTCCGCTTTTAGGATGGAACATTCTTTGGGAACCTTATTCTGCAAAACAGACACAGTGCCTGAAACTATGCTGCACGGTATGATTTGGGAAACGGCCTGCTCAGCTTTGTGCATTTTCCCTGTAGTCCGGTGTGTTTCATGTTCCGTGTAAACGTGTAAGTTGTCCTGTTTCGAGCAATGGGTGAAATCATTTAGCAAAGCAAGAATCGAAATTGCAGTAATGTCAAGTAGCTCATGGTAATTTGACCCAATCATAACCGATCATATATTCTCACGCACTCACAGATACATTTGTTTCTGAATCCAGTCTGAGAAGATAGACTCAGCTTACCAGTGATTTTTGTCTGGATTGATGGGCTATCGTTAACTGCTGAGAAATTGATATTGTAGACGGACACATCCCAGCAGCTGTGCGAGTCGGAGAGGGATCATGGAACCTTTTTCACTTGAGTTTACATCTGTTGTTATGCAGGAAAACAATTGGAAGTGCAAGAAAATGGACTCGCGCGCGTGTTGCTAGTGTGGCCGAGCGGTCTAAGGCGCTGGATTAAGGCTCCCGTCTCGCCCGAGGGGTGGGTTCGAATCCCACCGCTGCCGTTTCTGCGGAGCTGCTGGTTTAAATGCTGTTTCATTCCCCTGCTGCATTTCTGTTTGAAACAGAAGCAAAATGAGTTTGCTTCCCGGGGAATTTCCTGCGGTGTGGGAAAGTGCCGAATTTTCCAAAGTGTCTGTGCTGTCGTGATCGTGTTCGCCTCCCGCGCGGAAAATCGCCAGCGGCTCCACTGTTGCTTTCTGTTCCAGGCAAGTTGAGCTTTTACTGGAACCGAATGGAGACTGTTGTTGCGAAACAGAGTCCTACGGTGACTCGACTCGTCGTTATTTGGTTTTCTGGCCAATGAGAAAATCGTTCCAATGTATTTCGATGTCATATGTTATTGAATTTCTCCCACTTCCTCCTTTTCCGTCCTGGAGTCATCGGAAGGGAAAGGTAATCTAATCGAGACTGTGATTGGTGAAATTCACTTTTTATGGCCCATTCTTATTATGTTCTTTCTTTGTCTCTTTGCAGCATTGTCTGGGCAGTGGTGGTGCACTCAGGCTCCAGTATGTTTGAAAGAGTAGTTTGGAATTGCCCTGTTGTTATTTGTGTGATAACTTTATGGCTCATGCCCCCGGACTGTCTCACATTTAGCATTCATGCTCGCTGTGTCTGAAAATGCATTTGGTTTTCCAGTTTTGTTTGTGTTCCGTGTTAAATGCTTTCTGTTTTGCGATTCGCTCAATACATTACGAATTAACAGGGTTTCTGAGGTAACTTCCAGCTGCAAAAATCCTCAACTGAGAATCTGGGAAACTTTCACGGAGTATGGTCAGTCGGAGCAAAAGTAAGGAAGTCGTTCGTTTCTGCAGTGTTTCACAATGCTACCTTTCCCGTGAGCCGTCGAACAGACTAAATGATTTTGCCACAGACTGCGACGGTAAGCTCCGCAAAAACGTAATTCTTTAAAGCAGGTGTAAGCAACACAACGTTACCGGGTTACACCGCGTGGAAACAGATACTTCGGTGTATCTCGTCCATGCTCACCACATAGCCAAAATTAAACAAGTCCCATGAAACAACGAGTTAACGGAAACAGAAAGGCGAAAGGTAGAATGGCTTCAACTTTCTGTGTTGGATGCCACTGAGCTGCAGCGGCTGCGACCGCGGCTTGTTTCTGTAGTGTAGTGGTCATCACGTTCGCCTCACACGCGAAAGGTCCCCAGTTCGAAACTGGGCAGAAACTGCTTTGCTCTTCAACTGCAGCCTTTGACATCGACAAGAACGGAGCTTTCTTGCTTGCTTTCCCATGTGCAAACCTGCCTTCGAATTTGCTTGAATAAATCTTCTCTCGTCGTGCAATGCAATGCGATTCCATTTAATTACTGTGCAAAGCATTGTAAAGTTTTTCTCCAACATCGTTCTGATCATATGCCATTCTGTTTGAGAGTGTAGTTACCCCCTTCTGATCCTTCCACGAAAAGCATTACCGCATTCGCATTCCTTGCGCAGGCGGCCCGGTTCAAAGACAGGGAAGAAGCTGATGTGCTGGTGTCACAGTGCACCACGGATTCTTCAACTAGTCTGTCTGTCAAATGTATCCCAAAGTCGTCTCTGAAAGACCTCATTTGGAAGGTGTCTGTCGTTATTCAACGTGCGAGAATTGGCACCAGAGGTCCTGAATCATGTTTTGGAGCAGTTCACACGTTAGTGGCTCATTCAATCAGCAACAGCAATGAAAGAAATTACACTCTCAGAGGAACATCTGGACCTGTGCTTTCATAGCGTCGCTAGTATTAAGGTGCGCCCCGAGATCTAAGCCACGTTGGAACTGAAACGGAGGAATCGACAGAGAGGCTACAGAATGACATCGCATCCATTTGCTTTTCTTTAAATCACTGACGAGCAGGAAAATGTAAACGGGGAAGGCGAGTGGGGAAGTGAGGCAGTTGCAGCTCTGGAGAAAGTCCTTCTTTGTGATTCACTCAGCAACCAGAGACGTGACGGTGACTCAGGCGTGAGAGCTCTTCACATCATGAACAAACAGCAATCAAGGGCAGTTAGCACCTCTTCCGGACTGGGGGTGGGGTGAGGTAATTACCTTTTGACTTCTGTTACTATGTTCAGAAACTGCCTTTTGGATTGAGGTGAACAGAAACTGCATTTCTAAAAAGCACCATGGAACTTGTTAAAATTTATTGAGTCGCTTTTTTCTCATCGATTCCCACACAGGTTTCCAACTCAGTTGGTATCCATGAGGCTCATGTCCAGGTGTGATAATCTCTGCAGCAAATTGCACGGTTAAGGTAAAAGGCAAGGAAAGTGGCATCTCGAACCGGCCCCGAGGTCAGACCTTCCTTACAATGTAATCTGTCGTTCTCGGATTGTAATACTACCTCCGGTTTTAGGATGGAACATTCTTTGGGAACCTTATTCTGCAAAACAGACACAGTGCCTGAAACTATGCTGCACGGTATGATTTGGGAAACGGCCTGCTCAGCTTTGTGCATTTTCCCTGTAGTCCGGTGTGTTTCATGTTCCGTGTAAACGTGTAAGTTGTCCTGTTTCGAGCAATGGGTGAAATCATTTAGCAAAGCAAGAATCGAAATTGCAGTAATGTCAAGTAGCTCATGGTAATTTGACCCAATCATAACCGATCATATATTCTCACGCACTCACAGATACATTTGTTTCTGAATCCAGTCTGAGAAGATAGACTCAGTTTACCAGTGATTTTTGTCTGGATTGATGGGCTATCGTTAACTGCTGAGAAATTGATATTGTAGACGGGCACATCCCAGCAGCTGTGCGAGTCGGAGAGGGATCATGGAACGTTTTTCACTTGAGTTTACATCTGTTGTTATGCAGGAAAACAATTGGAAGTGCAAGAAAATGGACTCGCGCGCGTGTTGCTAGTGTGGCCGAGCGGCCTAAGGCGCTGGATTAAGGCTCCCGTCTCGCCCGAGGGGTGGGTTCGAATCCCAGCGCTGCCGTTTCTGCGGAGCTGCTGGTTTAAATGCTGTTTCATTCCCCTGCTGCATTTCTGTTTGAAACAGAAGCAAAATGAATTTGCTTCCCGGGGAATTTCCTGCGGTGTGGGAAAGTGCCGAATTTTCCAAAGTGTCTGTGCTGTCGTGATCGTGTTCGCCTCCCGCGCGGAAAATCGCCAGCGGCTCCACTGTTGCTTTCTGTTCCAGGCAAGTTGAGCTTTTACTGGAACCGAATGGAGACTGTTGTTGCGAAACAGAGTCCTACGGTGACTCGACTCGTCGTTATTTGGTTTTCTGGCCAATGAGAAAATCGTTCCAATGTATTTCGATGTCATATGTTATTGAATTTCTCCCACTTCCTCCTTTTCCGTCCTGGAGTCATCGGAAGGGAAAGGTAATCTAATCGAGACTGTGATTGGTGAAATTCACTTTTTATGGCCCATTCTTATTATGTTCTTTCTTTGTCTCTTTGCAGCATTGTCTGGGCAGTGGTGGTGCACTCAGGCTCCAGTATGTTTGAAAGAGTAGTTTGGAATTGCCCTGTTGTTATTTGTGTGATAACTTTATGGCTCATGCCCCCGGACTGTCTCACATTTAGCATTCATGCTCGCTGTGTCTGAAAATGCATTTGGTTTTCCAGTTTTGTTTGTGTTCCGTGTTAAATGCTTTCTGTTTTGCGATTCGCTCAATACATTACGAATTAACAGGGTTTCTGAGGTAACTTCCAGCTGCAAAAATCCTCAACTGAGAATCTGGGAAACTTTCACGGAGTATGGTCAGTCGGAGCAAAAGTAAGGAAGTCGTTCGTTTCTGCAGTGTTTCACAATGCTACCTTTCCCGTGAGCCGTCGAACAGACTAAATGATTTTGCCACAGACTGCGACGGTAAGCTCCGCAAAAACGTAATTCTTTAAAGCAGGTGTAAGCAACACAACGTTACCGGGTTACACCGCGTGGAAACAGATACTTCGGTGTATCTCGTCCATGCTCACCACATAGCCAAAATTAAACAAGTCCCATGAAACAACGAGTTAACGGAAACAGAAAGGCGAAAGGTAGAATGGCTTCAACTTTCTGTGTTGGATGCCACTGAGCCGCAGCGGCTGCGACCGCGGCTTGTTTCTGTAGTGTAGTGGTCATCACGTTCGCCTCACACGCGAAAGGTCCCCAGTTCGAAACTGGGCAGAAACTGCTTTGCTCTTCAACTGCAGCCTTTGACATCGACAAGAACGGAGCTTTCTTGCTTGCTTTCCCATGTGCAAACCTGCCTTCGAATTTGCTTGAATAAATCTTCTCTCGTCGTGCAATGCAATGCGATTCCATTTAATTACTGTGCAAAGCATTGTAAAGTTTTTCTCCAACATCGTTCTGATCATATGCCATTCTGTTTGAGAGTGTAGTTACCCCCTTCTGATCCTTCCACGAAAAGCATTACCGCATTCGCATTCCTTGCGCAGGCGGCCCGGTTCAAAGACAGGGAAGAAGCTGATGTGCTGGTGTCACAGTGCACCACGGATTCTTCAACTAGTCTGTCTGTCAAATGTATCTCAAAGTCGTCTCTGAAAGACCTCATTTGGAAGGTGTCTGTCGTTATTCAACGTGCGAGAATTGGCACCAGAGGTCCTGAATCATGTTTTGGAGCAGTTCACACGTTAGTGGCTCATTCAATCAGCAACAGCAATGAAAGAAATTACACTCTCAGAGGAACATCTGGACCTGTGCTTTCATAGCGTCGCTAGTATGAAGGTGCGCCCAGAGATCTAAGCCACGTTGGAACTGAAACGGAGGAATCGACAGAGAGGCTACAGAATGACATCGCATCCATTTGGTTTTCTTTAAATCACTGACGAGCAGGAAAATGTAAACGGGGAAGGCGAGTGGGGAAGTGAGGCAGTTGCAGCTCTGGAGAAAGTCCTTCTTTGTGATTCACTCAGCAACCAGAGACGTGACGGTGACTCAGGCGTGAGAGCTCTTCACATCATGAACAAACAGCAATCAAGGGCAGTTAGCACCTCTTCCGGACTGGGGGTGGGGTGAGGTAATTACCTTTTGACTTCTGTTACTATGTTCAGAAACTGCCTTTTGGATTGAGGTGAACAGAAACTGCATTTCTAAAAAGCACCATGGAACTTGTTAAAATTTATTGAGTCGCTTTTTTCTCATCGATTCCCACACAGGTTTCCAACTCAGTTGGTATCCATGAGGCTCATGTCCAGGTGTGATAATCTCTGCAGCAAATTGCACGGTTAAGGGAAAAGGCAAGGAAAGTGGCATCTCGAACCGGCCCCGAGGTCAGACCTTCCTTACAATGTAATCTGTCGTTCTCGGATTGTAATACTACCTCCGGTTTTAGGATGGAACATTCTTTGGGAACCTTATTCTGCAAAACAGACACAGTGCCTGAAACTATGCTGCACGGTATGATTTGGGACACGGCCTGCTCAGCTTTGTGCATTTTCCCTGTAGTCCGGTGTGTTTCATGTTCCGTGTAAACGTGTAAGTTGTCCTGTTTCGAGCAATGGGTGAAATCATTTAGCAAAGCAAGAATCGAAATTGCAGTAATGTCAAGTAGCTCATGGTAATTTGACCCAATCATAACCGATCATATATTCTCACGCACTCACAGATACATTTGTCGCTGAATCCAGTCTGAGAAGATAGACTCAGCTTACCAGTGATTTTTGTATGGATTGATGGGCTATCGTTAACTGCTGAGAAATTGATATTGTAGACGGGCACATCCCAGCAGCTGTGCGAGTCGGAGAGGGATCATGGAACGTTTTTCACTTGAGTTGACATCTGTTGTTATGCAGGAACACAATTGGAAGTGCAAGAAAATGGACTCGCGGGCGTGTTGCTAGTGTGGCCGAGCGGTCTTAGGCGCTGGATTAAGGCTACCGTCTCGCCCGAGGGGTGGGTTCGAATCCAACCGCTGCTGTTTCTGCGGAGCTGCTGATTTAAATGCTGTTTCATTCCCCTGCTGCATTTCTGTTTGAAACAGAAGCAAAATGAGTTTGCTTCCCGGGGAATTGACTGCGGTGTGGGAAAGTGCCGAATTTTCCAAAGTGTCTGTGCTGTCGTGATCGTGTTCGCTTCCCGCACGGAAAATCGCCAGCGGCTCCACTGTTGCTTTCTGTTCCAGCCAAGTTGAGCTTTTACTGGAACCGAATGGAGACTATTGTTGCGAAACAGAGTCCTACGGTGACTCGACTCGTCGTTATTTGGTTTTCTGGCCAATGAGAAAATCGTTCCAATGTATTTCGATGTCATATGTTATTGAATTTCTCCCACTTCCTCCTTTTCCGTCCTGGAGTCATCGGAAGGGAAAGGTAATCTAATCGAGACTGTGATTGGTGAAATTCACTTTTTATGGCCCATTCTTATTATGTTCTTTCTTTGTCTCTTTGCAGCATTGTCTGGGCAGTGGTGGTGCACTCAGGCTCCAGTATGTTTGAAAGAGTAGTTTGGAATTGCCCTGTTGTTATTTGTGTGATGACTTTATGGCTCATGCCCCCGGACTGTCTCACATTTAGCATTCAAGAAGCTGATGTGCTGGTGTCACAGTGCACCACGGATTCCTCAACTAGTCTGCCTGTCAAATGTATCCCAAAGTCGTCTCTGAAAGACCTCATTTGGAAGGTGTCTGTCGTTATTCAACGTGCGAGAATTGGCACCAGAGGTCCTGAATCATGTTTTGGTGCAGTTCGCACGTCAGTGGCTCATTCAATCAACAACAGCAATGAAAGAAATTACACTCTCAGAGGGACCTTTGGGCTTTCACCAGAGCTGCAACTGCTTCACTTCCCCACTCGCCCTCCCCGATTACATTTTCCTGCTCGTCAGTGATTTAAAGAAAACCAAATGGATGCGATGTCGTTGTGTAGCCTCTCTGTCGATTCCTCGGTTTCAGTTGCAACATGGCTTAGATCTCGGGGCCCACCCTAACTCTAGCGACGCCACGAAAGCAACCGTGTTTCCCTCAGTGTAATAACAGGTCAATTGTTTGAAAAAAATGACCCTCCGAAGAGTAACCCACCCAAACACATTTCCCGATCATATTTCTTCAAATTTATTGCTGACTGATGCACATATCCCTGAACACAATGTGCGATTTAGCATGGCCAGCTCACCTAACCTGCACATGTGGGATTGTGGGAGGACACCACAGCAATGTCACATAGACATGGGGAGAACGTGCAAAGTCCCCACAGTCACCCGAGGACAGAATCAAACCAATGTCCCTGGCGCTGTGAGGCAGCATTGCTACCCACTGAGGTACCATGTAATCTTATGCAATAAGTAAAATCAGTGAAATATACGAGAAAAACAAGTTTCAAATGGACACTCTCCGACATTGTCAAAGCATGTCAATCTTACATTCAATACGAATCGGTGTATTGAAAACAAAAAAAGTCCCTGAAATTCATGAATTAACAATAATTAAAAATTTAATTTAATCAAAGGTCATAACAATATTTAGACGAATTGCAATTTTTAATGACAAATGTAAGTAATTAGCTGACTAATGAATAATTGGAAGTGGCATATATTTACATAATGCCTAAGAAAGCGACTTGTTTTTCCCCTTGTTACACAGCAGAATAACAGTGTGTGTGTGTGTGTGTGTTCGAAATGTTTGAATCAAGCTCTTTCTAACAAAATAAATGATGACTTACGATCACTTCGCCTTGTCACTTTTAAAACCACAACATTCTCAAATATTTTCCAGGAATTTACAACCAGAAGAACTAGTTAATTTCTTTTCATTGGAACCCAAAGAGAATAAGTAGCGGACACTGTGAATTAGTGAGTCAATGCAAGAATTCAACTGAAGACAACATCCCTTCTTTCCAAAATGTTCAAAATTTAAAAAATCAAAATTTATTGCCATTGTTGAATGAAAGAATAGAGATGCTAATTCTACATTTGATTTTGTTGCATGAAACATCCGTAAGTCGAATTATGATTACAAACACAATAAATGTGAGCATTGAAGTCAAATATAATTAATTGAATTCAACTATGTTTCAACAGGTAAAATAAAAATTGATATTTACAATGATTGAGAGATTGTGCACTGCAATATATTTACAGTGGTTAATATACTGTTCCGTAAATCCACATTTGCGCAATCTACTGGATTGAATAACTATTATTTTTATTCTAAATCAGCAACAATTGTATTATCAAAGTCTGTCAATGCATTCAAGAATAATGAAAAATCTCTTTTTGCAAGTGATTGGGCAATGTCTGGAAATGAACTGGAATTAATTCAGTGAAAAGTAATTACATTTTCCTGAATTTTAAGGCTGACATTACCGTGATCATTCAAATGAGCAAACATCAGATATTTGCAATGACTGGATGGGAATTCATTGGTTCCTTTGTGGGGTAGGTGACCTGAAAAATAAAGGCATTTTCATACTGTACTATTAGTACTCAGAAATAATGGATTAAATGAAAATGTGAATCTCACTATACTTGTTCAGAAGACTTTTTTTTATAAATAATTGTGCCATTATTATAATGGCAATGACTTGATAATGAATGCGCTTTTGAAGAATTAAAATGATTCAATATTTCAAAAGCACTTGTTGTGAGGGGGATATGCCAGACCAGGCGGTTGTGCGGGAGAACAATTAGATTAGATTACATACAGTGTGGAAACAGGCCCTTCGGCCCAACAAGTCCACACCGCCCCACCGAAGCATAACCCACCCATACCCCTACATCTACATTTACATTTACCCCTTACCTAACACTATGGGCAATGTAGCATGGCCAATTCACCTGGCCTGCACATCTTTGTGACTGTGGGAGGAAACCAGAGCACCCAGAGGGGCCCCACGCAGACACGGGGAGAACATGCAAACTCCACACAGTCAGTCGCCTGAGGCGGGAATTGAACCCGGGTATCAGGCGCTGTGAGGCAGCAGTTCTAACCACTGTGCCACCGTGCCGCCCACGTGCCACCGTGCCGCCCACGTTGATTGGATATTTATTAAGATCAATAAACTGAGGAATAAAACATTGTACCTCGCTTTATGGATTGAAGAAAAATGAGCCATTCGGTGATAATTGAGCGAAATTCTTCTTTTTTAAAGTAAAAAAAATATACGTAATACAAGAATTGTGAATTTCCATACACCGGATTCCTTGTAGAGATATGTTACATCAATTTATATGATCAATATTATGATCAATGTTTAAAGATTTGTGTCAGAATTAGGAAGAGAATTCGTAAGTCATGAAAGTGAGCTTGAAACTGAACAATGTAGTCAATGACATGTGGCGTATATGCGATTTTAATAATATTGTCATTTTTGGACAATGATGAAAAATGTTGGAATAGAAATGCCAAAAAAATCAACATGGTCAAAGCAGTTCTTTTCTTACAATGAAATGAAAACAATAATCATTTTGTAGCACGCATGATTTGAAATAGAAGTTTTTTTAATGTGACATATACAGTGAAGACTAACCCTTTTGTAAAAATGTAGGAACTTCACAAATTTAAAATGCAGTATTTGTTCAATTTGTAATAAAAATGGTTATAATTTCAATTGTCTCTTGTATACACACACAACAAAAAAGGAGTTTAAAGCTTGTTAGATTGACAAAAATTTTCCTTCCCAACGTTATTGTAGTACAGTCAATATCCGTGATAAAGTAGAATTATTGGTTTAAACAATATAAATCAACATTAACGACTGAACTGAAATATAACACATCAATTGCATTAACTGCATAGAATAGTAAATAAATGCTTACTGTTTTCATTTTCCCAGGAACAATAAGATACTTACTCAGGGTATTCCACTGAATAGTAATCAGCCGAATATCTTTGTGTCGCTTTATGTGCACTGTTTTGTGTGAACATTGATTTCAATATACTTAGATATTTATATGAATTAGATACTGACTGATAACTGGGTGTGAAAGTTCTTATTTAAGATTAGACAATTTTTAGGATTCACTAGGTTTGCTGAACAAAACACAGTTAAGTCCTCATGCAATAAACTGGATCAGAGAGAAATATGCAAATTCAATTTCAAATGGATGCACCCGGATATTTTCACAACATTTCAATCTTACATTCAATATAAATAGATGAATGGAAAGCTAAAAACAAATTTCAGACAACCTCATAAACAGATCAATAACTAAAAATTGATATATAGTAGGAAGTGGCATTTGTTTATTTAACTGAAGAAGAACTTGATTTTTTTTCTCATGTTTATACCTTTGAAGCATCAAGTTCAATGTGCAGTCTGAACTCAGCTCTTCAGAAAAAAAGAAAATCAAGGAATATCTGTACTTTTCTTATTTCATCTTTGTGAGTGCAACATTATCAAATATTTTGCAAAGAATATTGATTGAGTGGAATTAGATACATTCTGTTCTTTGCGGACTGAAGAAAATATATAGCAGGTACTGTGATTATTGGAATGAGCAACAAATGAAAACATATCCAATGTTGAATTGAAAGGCAATTCATTCGATTCTTAGATATTTTCTTTTCAACTATCAGAGCTGCTCTGGCACAGCTCTGTGCAAGGTGGGAATTGAAATTGTACCCTCTGGTCTGGTAACAGACACACGACCAGAGTTGCACAATATTCCTTCATAACATTCCCAACCAGGCTGGGCAGGGCTGAAAACTAATCATATGTTTATTGTGACAATTGGATTGGAATTAAATGGTTGGATACTGAAAATTCAGTTGTAATTTACAATAATGATGGGAGTTAACAAATGTCTTAATTAAACATGATTTTTATGATCACTTGTGGAACGACAACTTGACAGAATTGTGTGATTACTGTGCATTATAAATAAAAATGAATACAATTATTCTATATGTTCATAAGTTTCTCATTTTCTGAAATGCAAATTAAAATCTTTTGTTCTACACATAAATTGGAACAAAATGATGAATTGGTCAGTCAATGTGCCTATTCAGCTGAAGAATACTTTCATTCTTTCTGAAAATGTACGATTTCTAAGAAGTCACCATTTCCTGTGATTGTTTAATGAAATAAGATAGATGCCAACCCTTTTTGTGTGCTTCAAAAAATTAATGGGGAGTTAAATGATTTTGCACATGAAAAATATTCAATTGTTATTTGATTAAAAACACAATAAATGTTAACATTAAAATGATTTCCAATCAAATCAATTCAAAAGAGTTTCCAAGTTTAAAATGAAAAGCAATATTCAGAATGATTGAGTGATTGTACAGTGCAATGTCCTTGCATTAGTTATTATATGAAAACATAGTTCCCCATGTACACCCCTTATCGAATTGAACAATTATTAGGTATTGGCAACAAATCGATTCGAAAACTTTTATTAATAAATTTAAGAATAATGAGGTATCTCCTCTTCCTATTCCACTGAGTAATGTTCAGAAATGAATAGAAATATTGCAGTGCAAAGTAACTGGTGTTCTCTGAATTTCAATGGCGGAGAAGACTGTGATCTTTCAAATGAGCAAAAATCAGATATTTACAAATGATGTTGCAATGGCAATTATTGGTCTTTTGTGGGTGTATTGGCCTGATCAAACAGATTTTAATATTGTAGCACTCACACTCAGAAATAATCAAGATATTAAAGGCACATTGTAGTTGTTATAAAGCCTAGGTTAAAGTATTGCGTAATTATTGCAATTGATCATTGTTTCTAAAATCCTGATAGATAAATTGACTTAATATTTTGAATGCACTTTGCTCTGATGTCGATTTTATATTCATTAAGATTAATAAACTGAAAATAAAAATATAAAACGTGGCTTTAATAATTAAAAAATCTCAGCAACAATTGAACATCGTTCAACTTTATTTTGGTCAGTTCATGTCTATTTTATAAATGTAACTTTAATCATGATAAATGTTTAGATAAATGTCAGAACTAGGAAGAAAATAATTAGGCCGGGAAAGTGAGTATTATTATGAACAAAACATCGAGTTAATGACATTTGGTCCAGGAAGTCATTTTGTCGCAAATGAGTAATAATTTTGTGACTATTGTTCATTGACAACTAATGTTGGAAGAAAATAAAACTACCTCAAAATGAAAGTAAAATAAATATCATTTTGGAGGTCACATGTTTTGAAAAACGGAAATTGCCAGTTAATGTGACATTTGAGCTGAAGAATCGTCCTTCATCCACCTCCCCCCCCCCACGTGTAGTCTTTTCAATAAATTTAAATTTAGTATAAGTTGAACTAAATAACAAATGGATGTACCTACATTGTTTTCTTGCACACACAAAAAGTTCAAAAAATAACATGAAAATGATATCGCTCTGCAAGTAATAATTTCACAGATAATAAGCGTTTGTATTGAATTTAAATGTCACCATCGCTGTAGGAGTGATTTCCCCTGACAGAGAATGAAGACTGAGGAGATAGGCAGAACTCAGGCAAGTGGAAGATGTTTACTCATGCTGCAATCAGTTAGTGCAGAGATCATCTCCCGAGGCCAATCTAGGAAGGGAGGTCCATGACACACTGTAACGTGTACAGTAAAAAGCAGTACTTTTACAAACTTGCTGTGTTACAATATCCACATGCAATGTAGTTACAGCCCTTCCCTCCTTATACAGACACCCGATCCTGTAGAACACCTAATCTCAGATGGGCATCGCTATGGATAGCCGCAGCTTTCTATTGCTTCATGGTGTTTTACAGGTGCTATAATCTCCAGGCCTTGGGATCTCTCTGTGCGTTTTATTTCCTCAGATTACAAAATTAATTGCTGCAGTCCTTTGGGCCTCTCACTCTGCCTTATTTACGATTCTCAAGAATATGTAATTAGAAACTTTTTAAATGTTCTGAGCAACTTTAAAATAGTAAATATTTCTGACAATTAAACCCTGTCTGTTTCCATGATAGCAACTGTGGAAGTTAGCTGGGCTTTATTCTGCAGTTGGCGTTTATTCATTCACTGGGACAATTATTCTTTCATTAATGAAAGTCAGAATTGGTCATTTTTCTGTATGCTGGCATTCTCTTATCATTATCTGGAATATGACTGTCTGGAATGGCATACTTATGGACTTGGAGTACGATTGTACAAAATATTCTTTTTTTTACTTAAGACTGAAACAGACTGTTCGTCTTATTTATCTCCCCTCCACCATTTTGTGTTTTAATTTCAAGGCAGGCTAATCGGGGATCCCTACAGCAGCAAATCAACAAGAATTTCAGCATTAAAATAAAAATCAGCATTCGCTACCATTAGGAAACAGTACCATGCAATATGCTTACGTCACTGAAACTTAATTCCACACTTAAAGCCGACTATATTGGATTTGATCAATGATTAAATATTAGATATAATTAACAATTCGTGTTAAAACTGGTCACTGTAAACTTAAAATGATTAGAAATGTCATATTACTCTCCGTAACATGTAGAATTCAACATTAATTATTGGAGTCTAAAACAATCAGACGTATCTTCATTTGTAATATTAATATTAATATTAATCCAATGATTTCTGTGAACATTCAAAGAGAAGATATCAGATATTTCCTGTCAGTGTTGGATGAGCAATTATTGCTTGGTTTGTGGTTGTGTTGACGTGGAATAAAAGATCCATTTTTCTTTGTAAAATTGGCACTGCGAAATAATGATTTAAATTGAAATGTGAATCTCATGATATTTGTTACAAAACCTGAACTGGATTACTGTGTGATTGTTGGACTAACAATGAATTGGTAATCTATTTTAGAACGCTGACACATTAAGTGATTCCATATTTCCGAACGAAGTTTGCTGTGATTTTGATTACATAATAATTCGTATCAGTGAACTGAGAATTAGAATGCTGACATGATGTTTTGGAAAATACATTCGATATGCAGTCATTATTGATCATTCAACATTCTCAGAATGACCTGCAATCTGTACTTGGTGTCTCAGCTTTTCTTCTGTAGAAATAAAATATATAACCCATGCAATTTTTCATGTCATCAATATTCAGACATTTATGTGAGCATTACAAAGAAACTAAATCGACAAGGAACATGGGTATCATCGCAAAAAACGGTCAACAGCATTTATAGAGGAAATTTTTAAACATTGCCTCTTAGTGAATACATGAAAAAGTTTAATGGGGATCTGTTACAATGTACTGAGACGCAATTGCATTGTTATCATGATGACTGGGGGGAACCTATCAGAAAACTCGCCTATATTTAAAAACATGTTACTATCAGCATACTTAGTCGTAAATAATGAAGTCTGATTAATAGTGTGGGAAAGATGTGTGTAAATTATAAGAAGGTATCTGTTGCATATATTTGGGATGGTGTGAAAGTGTGATGTTTGCTGTGGTTATTCATCTTGAGAACAATACAATACTGACAAAAAGTTTTGCACTGAACAGTAATTAGATGGCCTTGAATACCATCGTGTGGCTTTATGTGCAGTGATTAATATATTTCAAGAGCTTTGAGATATTTTCCATGATTTGTAAAATGATTAATAATTTTGTGACAAACATCCACATGTGGTTATGAGCTGGATTTAAAAAATCCAATGTGTTGGTGTGAAAACCCTTCATTATTGACATTTCCAAGATAAGTGTGTAATGCTCAGGTAGTGGCTGGAAGTCAAGGTGTAAGAAAATCTGATTCATCCTGGAGATGATTGATTCTAGCTGCTGTTTGATTGAGTTTGATTGATTTTGTATTTGTCCCGATTTCTCTGCCTGTAGGTTAATTTAGAACATCCAATTTCTGTCCAAGGGTCACTTCACATTACTAGAGAGTTAAAATATAATTCATATATTGTGATAACAATGAGTTTTCAATTAAAGTTTGTGTTTTAATAAACAAAACGATTTCTTGTTTTCCGGGAATTTACACTGACATTGATTAGATATTTATTAAGACAGATAAACTGAGAATTATAATCGAGTTGCAGGATTGTTGAATTGTTAAACCACAGACTTAAGTGTTTTACTTTTTGAATGATTTGGAGGCGCCAGTGTTGGACTGGGCTGTACAAAGTTAAAAATCAAACACCAGCAGGTTATTAACCAACATGTTTATTTTGAAGAGCTAGATTTCAGAGCGCTGCTCGTTCATCAGGTGGTTGAAGGAGCAGCGCTCCGAAAGCCAGTGCTTTTAAATAAACATATTGGACTATACCCTGGTGTTGTGTGATTTTTAACTTTGTTTTTTGGAAGGAATGTTTTCTTTATTCAAATATACAGGCTTTTCAAGAATTCTATCTCGCCTTTCATGATTTCCTTTTAGAGACCACTCCACTCATGTATAATTCATACACTTTTCACTGTAATCAGTATTTCAAATTTCCATCAGATCTAAGATGAAAACGAGGACCAATTAATGAGTACTTCCATGAATGGAAAACACAATAAATTCACTTTGCAGAGGCAAGATTCAAATTTGATCTGAATATGCAAATAAACATTTTGAATGGAAAATATCTGAAAATGTTTACATTTAATTTAGAACGAAGTCAAATAACTTCTTTTTGAAATACATGGCCTGATAACTTGTTTGAAAACATGAACAAATCAGGACTATCAATATGTCTTGCTGTCAGTGTCCTCAGCTAATTGTCATAAAGAATAAATACCACTTACAGCAACAAGTATCATGTGTAATTACTGAACTGAAAAGTAAGAGGATAGCTCTTGTATTTATTGGTAAGAATGATAACCAGATGTTTACTGGGGTTATTGCACTCAGTAACAATAAGATCAAGGCCACTGGCTGTTAGAATCATTGGCCACTCGTAATGAAGAATAAACACTGCTTTGAGCAACAAGTATCACGGATAATTACTGAACAGAAATTTCAGAGGACACCCATTGTATTTATTGGAGAGAATGATGATCAGATGCATACTGCGATGATTAATCCACGGAACAATAAGACAATTACTCAGATGATTTCCTGAGCAGTAATTAAATGGTCATGAAGATCATTGTGTGGCATTATGTATCGTGCTTTGTGTGAGTATTGATTTCAATAACATTCTGATAGTATACAAGTGTGCAGCTGAGGTGAGTTGGCCATGCTAAATTGCTCATAATGTTCATGGATGTTTAGGTTACGTGCATTAGTTTTTGTTAGTGGGGTGCGAGAAAAGGACAGCAGTTCACGCAGCATCCGAGGAGCAGTAGTAGCGACGTTTCGGCCAAAAGCCTTTCATTAGGAATACAGCCTGTATCCCTGATGAAGGGCTTTTGCCCAAATCGTCGATTTTACTGCTCCTCGGATGCTGCCTGAACTGCTGTGCTTTCCAGCACCACTCTAATCTAAACACTGGTTTCCAGTATCTGCAGTCATTGTTTTTACCGAGGTTAGTTGCATTAGTCAGAGGAAACTTCGAGTTATAGAGCAAGGGAATGTCTGGGTGTGTTCCTCTTAGGAGGTTCAGTGTGGACTGTTGGGCTAAATGGCCTGTTTCAACACTGTAGGGATTCTATGACTCTATGATCCTATGATTTTAGAATAGATTGATAAGGGAGTTCTAAAGATACTACTTAAAGTTTACAAAATCTGTAAGTTTAGCAAAGTGCATTGAAGCCATCATGCATGAAGTGAGATAAGTGAGAGAGAGACAAATTAAATGTTGAAATAAAAAACATGCCAATAGTTTCACAGCATATCAATCTTACATTCAATATGAATAGGTGAATGTAAAATAAAAATAAATTCCTGATCGTTCATGAAAGACTAATAATTAGAAATTTAATTTGATTCAAGCACATGCCAGTATTTAGATGAATTGCAATATTTAGTTACAAATGTAGGTGATCAGCTGACCAATGAATAACATGAAGTTGCATTTGGTTATTTTGCTGGAGAGGAATTTCGACTGTTAATATTTTCATCTTTATAATACCGGAGAATAAGGATTTATGTGCTTGAAATGTTTGAACTAGGTTCCTTTAAACAGTAAAACAAATCATGAGTATCATTTCTTAGACTCTTCCAACTTTAAGAGTGCAACATCGTCAACTATTTTTCCAAGGAATGTAGAAGCAGCAGAATTAGGTGCATCATTTTATTAGTGAACTGAAGATAATAAATAGGAGATGTGGTGATGATTGAAATGCAGAACAGATTGAAGAATATCTAATGTTGTTTTGAAAAGCAGTTCAATCTATACTTAAATATTTTCTAATGAAATTTCCGAGCTGCTCTGACACATCTCTGCTGAAGATGGGAATTGAATCATTCCTCCTGACCTTGTCGTAGAGACACTGTCAGAGCTCCACAAGGACCCGTCATAATGTTACCAAACGGGAAGGGCAGGTGCATAGTCACATGCTTCTGGTGGTAACACAAATGAAAATTAATCAGATGTTTCTTGTAATTATTTGAATGGGAATTAATTACGTATTTCCAGTGTGTAATGAACTGACATAACGGTTTAGTGATTTAGCAGCAAAGCAATGATGCAGCAAAGCAATAATGACTTTAATTACATACTAATCTAATGATTATACATGATAAGAAAAAAGCTAATCATTTGATTAGTGTACACTGATGAACGAAACTCAATGAATCAAATAGTTCCATATGTTCAATGCTGTTTGTCACAGAATAAAAAGAGAATTGATATGCATTTGCAACATAAATGATTAGGAAAATAAATGAATTAGTCACTCAATGCGGCTATTCATCTGAAGACAACTTCCGCTCTTTCCAGAAATGTTCAACTTCCTAAAGTTCAAAATGTACTCTGACTATTTCATGAAACAATAAAGAGATGTTAGTTCCTTTTGGTGTACTTCAAACATTCACAAAAATTTTAAATGATTTTGTTCCATGAAAAGTGATTAACTTGTATTGTGTTTATAAATACAGTCAGTGTTAATATTGAAGATAAACATAATTAAATTAATTCAACTGTTTCCACGATTAAAATAAAAATTGATATTCACAATGCACACTGCAAAATCTTTACTTTATTTAATTTATAAACCATAATTTTGTAGTCATACTCTGAACTATATTGAGCAACGATAATAGCAACAATTGGATTGTCAAAATTATATTATTTAATTTAAGACTACTGAGAAATCTCAGTTGATTATTTAACTGAGCAATGTGGAGAAACGACCAGAAATTGTTCTGATGAAAATAATTGCAGTTCTCTGAATGCTTCAGGCTGAGATTACTGCGATCATTCAAATGTGCACAATTAGATCCGCATCGAATGGAAGTCATTGGTTCCATTATGGGATCGATACCCTGAGCAGTAAATTGATTTATATATTGTCGTGTTCGTACTAAGAAACAATTGATGCAATTAAAATGCGAATCACACTATATTTGTGATAAAGACTAACTCCTATAATTGTGCAATTATTTTCATGGCAGTGACTGGAAATTTGCGTTGTAATCTAAAAAAACTAAATTGATTCAATGTTTTAAAAACACTTTGTTGTGATGATGGTTGGATATTCATTAAGTTCGGTAAACTGAGAAATACAATATTATAGCTAGTTTTATGGATTCACAAAAATGAGCCATTCAGTGATTATTCAGCAGATTTGCTTTTGGTTCAAAAATGCAGGATTACAAGAATTACATGTTTCCATCCATTGAGATGAAGCTTTAATTTACAACTTTTTGTTCTTGATCAATGTTGAGACATTCATGTCAGACGTAGGAAGTAAATAAGTAGATAGTGAAAGTGCATATTGCAGTGAACATAAGATACAGGGATCTTCCATAATTTTGCGATTATTGTACATCGACAAATAACTTGGGAGTAAAAATAATTGGAAATCAACATGGAAAGCAGTTTTTTTCCTTCTAACAAATTGAAAGAAATCCTTATGCAGTGCACATGGTTTGAAAACACATCAGTCACAAAAACATCAGTCAGAAAGAAAATCAAGGTCATAAAAAGCATCGGTTTAAGACAAAAAGACCCATATGAAGAGTATTCTGCTCAACAGTAATTAAAGGACCTTGAATATCTTCATGTCGTTCTTGCAGAGAAAACTCTTTCATTATTCATAAAGAGTTAATATCGTAAATATTTTTATATTTGTATCAGAACTGGAAGAAAATGAGAAGCAATTCACATGATTGTTTTCGTGAAAGAAACTCAAAATAAATTAAATGTACAGTGCCACCTTTCAGTATTTTCTCTGAATAAGCAGATCAAGGTTTTTAATGCGCAAAATCAACATGTTTTCACCTACAGTTGGACTAAGCCGAAATTAAATTATTTTATTTTGCAATACTTCAACTGGAACCCTGATTGGCAAGCTGCTACATACGTTGATGTTACCATCCTCGGTCATTTGTAATAAAGCATGGTTATTGGTTTTAGCTAAATAATTTGTGTGCAATTACTGAACCAAAATGAAAGAAATCAAATGCATTTATTGGATGGAACTGCTTACCAAATGTTTGTTGTGGCTCCTGTTCTCAGGAATGATAAGATACTTACTCCGGTTTTTCTCCTGAGCAGTAATTAGATGACCAGGAAGACATTTGTGTGTCTGTATGTGCCCTATTGTGTGAGCATTGATTTCATTGACATTGAGATATTTAACTAATATCGGAAGGGATTAATAATCGCGTGTTAAAGTGCTTATTTAAAGTCATATTTTCTTTTTAGAAATTATGAGAATTCCTTTGTGAAACTATGATTTAGAGATGCTGGAGTTGGACTAGGGTGAGCAAAGTTAAAAATCACATGACAACAGGTTATAGTCCAACAGGTTTTTTGGGAAGCATAAGCTTTCAAGGTACTGCCTCTTCATCAGGCGATCTTCATCTCTTCATCTGCTCGGACTAGAGAATAAGGATTGGTGTACGTGAGGTGTTGAAATGCACAATAATGATGTGCTAAATGTTTATTGAATCTCTTCTGCAGCATTAAGTTCACAGAATAAACAAAATTTGAGCATTCATGAGCTGACTGAAAGTAAAATCGTGTTGCCCACCATATGAATAATACCCAAATGTATTTTGATTAAATAAAATGAATTTCATTACTTACATCCTTTAAAATTTTAAAAATTGCAGTGTCCTCAAATCTAAAATTTGGATATAATATGATACATAATGGTATTAATGACCTGAAGATAATAAATCGCAGAATGAGAGATTATTGGAATGAACCACAGACAGAAGCAGATCCAGAACTAGATTGAAAATCAATTCAAACTCTGCTTAGATATTTTCTAATCACCATTCTCAGCTGCTCTGCCGTATCTCTGTTGGAGAAGGGAAGTGAAGCCACACCTCCTAGTCTCATAGGAGAGACACTACTAGAGCTGCACAAGTGTCTTTCGTTATGTTCCGAACAAGGAAGGGTAGGATTATCATAAATTGTGATTACTCAAATGAAAACTAATCAATATTCATTCCGATAATTTGGCTGGGAATTAATTAGACTGTTTCTGTGTGTAACGGACTTAGAATGAAATAGTAATTCCCACTAATGATGGTACTAAGCATATATGCTCTTACTTAAAAATTAAAATCATGACAATTGAAAGAAAGATAAATACACATATCATGCGCTTATTGCTAATTCACGAAAAATATGACTGCGGAATGTGTTTAAAATAGTTTTTCGTATAACGAAAAGATAGCTAGAATGCTTAACAGCAGGATGTAATCGCAAAAAAAATCAATGTGACTATTCTGCTGCAGGCAGCTCCCCTTCCTTACACAAATGTATAACTTCCAACAAATCAAAATTTACTCTGATAAAGAAAAGAACATACGTATGTAAATTCTTCTTTCTTGTTGACAAAAAAGTCACAAATTTGATTTTTTACCTTTAAAATATTTAATTATTACTGTGATCAGAAATACAATAAGTCTTCACGTTGAAGAAAAATATAATCAAATCAAATCAAATCAAATCAAAATACACATCGATATTCAGAATAATTGGGAGAGTGAACACAACAATATCTTTCCATCAGTTCATGTACAGAGCCATAATTCCACTGTTATACCCCTTACTGGAATGATCAATTATTAGATATTACAAATAACTAAATCATTAATGTGCTGTCAGTGAACTGAATATTAATGAGAAATCTCACATTGGTGTTTCAACGAGCAATTTGTCGAAATAAACAGTAATTATTACTGAAATGTCTTAGATATCTCTTAATCGATGAGGCTGTGATTACTTTGATTGTTGAAACGAGAAGCATTCAGATATTTATAATGACCATTGGCTGGAAATCAATGCTTTTTGGTGTAGACCTGAAAGATTTTGTTATTGTAGTATTGGCAGTAAGAAATAATGGATTAAATTATGATGTGCATCTCACCTTACTGAATATTGTCAAGTTTTCTAACAGGCTTCTGGTCCAATCTTCAGTTTAACAATGGTAATTTTGGGTCAGAACATCAGTAACTGCAAACATTTTCGAAACATCTCCATCAAAGTTATTAATCTGATAATTCAGAACGAATATCATAAAACCTTTGTAAATTAAACTGACTATGTTTTTCGATTGTAGTCAAGTTCGTTCTCTACTTATTTCCTTCCTATTTCTGACATCAGTGCCTAAATATTGATTAGATTAAATGTCGTATGAGTTCGACGTTAGTTTTCTCTCAAAGATCTGTGCAGCACAGGAATTGGTCATTTGGCCCATAAAGTTGTGCTGAACGTAATGCAAAAGAAACTCATCCCTTCTGCCTACTCTTGGTCCATATCCTTCCAAATTATCGAAATGAACATTAAAGAGCCTTAATGTATCTGCCTCCACCACCAACCCTGGAAGTTCATTCCAGACACTTACCACTTTCTGTGTTACAACAAATTTCCCCTTACATGCCCCTTGAACTTTCCCCCTCACCTTAAATGCATATCACATAGTTTTTGACGTTTCAACTCTGGGAAAAACATTCTGACCGTCAACCCTATCTATGTATCTCATGATTGTACAGCTATCCATCAAATATTCCCCCAGTTTCTGCCATTCCACAAAAAGTAATCTGAGATTTTCTCTCCTCTCCGAATCCAGGCAGCATCCTGATAAACGCCCTCTGTGCCCTCTCCAAAGCCTCCATACCCTTCCTGTCATGTGGTGAACAGAAGTGAATACAATACTTCAAGTATGCCTTAACCAAAGTCTTATAAAGTTACAATATGTCGTCCTGACTCTTGTAACCTGTTCCCTGACCAATAAAGGCAAGCATGCCATTTGCCTTCCTCACCACCTAATTACTTGCATGGTCACTTTCAGGGAATCATGGTCTTGAACGCCAAGATCCCTTTGAATAATAAAGCTATTAGGATCCTGCCATTAACTATCTGCTTTTCCTTAACATTTGAGCTTCCAAAGTGAAACACTTCACACTTGTATGGATTAAACTTTACCTTTAATTTATCTGCCCATATCTGCAATTTATCTTTTTCCTGCTCAACATTGTCCTCAACTGCACTGAACGTTATATCATCTGCAAACGTATTAACTCCCCCAATTAGATTTTAATCCATTTCACTTCTATATATTTGTATCGCAAACAGAAGGGTTCCAGTACTGATACCTGTGGAAAAAAGACATAAAATGAGGGAAATGCAGAATTCTTGAAGAAATGAGGTTATTTCAATGACAGAACAATTCTGATGAATAATCTTCGAAGGTTTGATTTTTTGGTTTTAAATTAACCCAATATTTTAATTCTCAGTATACTGATCTTAATGAATATCCAGGACAAACTGCTTTGAATGTATTGAATCATTTTAAGTGTTGAGTTCTAACATTAATTATTATTTAATTGTTATTTCAATTCACACACCATCATGAGATTCACATTTTTGTTGAATCCATTATTTCTTAGTGCCAGTATCGTAATGAAATATTAACATTCTTTTCAGGTCAACACACCTTCAATCAACCAAAGTTTTTTCATCCAACAATAATTCTAATTATCTCATTCTCTTTCATTTGAATTCTCATATTAATGGAAGGTTCATTAATCAGTCTTATCAATTAAGAGGTGGCGAAGTATTTTTCACATAAATATTTCATATTTTCCCCAACATATTGCAGAATTACATTGCAATAAGGGTTTTCTCATCATTCATAAATTTGTTATCAGCCATTTTAAAACTAATTATTGACAATATCTAATCGGTTATCATTGTTGAAATCCAATATCTCCAGCTGTAGATGTGGAACTATGTCTCAGTACATCAACTGGTACAAACAATATTGCACTCAACAATCTCTTAAGCTTAGCAAAAATAATTTTAAGTGTGGAAGTTAATATGGATTGAATTGGTTGTGAGCAAAAATGCAGTCTGAAAAAAGGTCACTGGCCCAAAAGTATTAACACTGATTTCTTTCCACAGAGGCTGCCAGACCTGCTGAGTTATTTTCCAGCAATTACTGATTTTGTTTGTGATTTCCACCATCCACAGTTTTGTTTACATTCTTGTATTGATTGTATTTCACTTCAATTCTAACATTTCCTTATTTCTGATTATTACAATAACAACTCAGTATTTTTCATGTTAAACATTATTTAAATTTTACGAGATTCTTGTGTAAATAAACCAGAATTAACAAATGTTTGTTCTATGCTTTTGCAATCGATCTTGAATTCTTAGAAATCACAATTTTTTGAAAATGAGGGAAGTTGTCTTTCGCTGAGTAGTCACATTGAATGACTAATGTTTTATTTCCAATTCATGTGCATTACAAAGCAGGTTAATTTTTATTTATGCAGATGAATAACTGCTTCAAACATATTGACTTACTTGATTTTCATGAGATCTATGCTTATTTAAGATCATTGTTGCTTCGTTCCTTCATTATTAGAAATGACTAATTCTTTATATCGGTCCATTACACTATGGAACTGTCTAATGCAATCCTTGTCCAATTCTAACAATAAATATCTGAGTAGTTTTCTCTGTGAATAAACACAGTAAGTATGTGATTATAGTCCTGCCCTTCCTGCAGGGCAATATGATGGACGACTCCGGTAATGTCTGGACGAGTAGACCAGGGGGCATGGATTCAATTCCCACCTTCAACAGCAATGTGTAAAAACACCTCAGAGTTGATTTAAAAATATCGAAGTGTCGATTGAATTGCTTTTCAATCAACATTGTCCCAACTTGTAACTGTTGTTCATTATAATGATCACAACATCTTGAATTTATTTGCTTCACATCATTGATTAAAGTATGAATGTCATTACGCTGCTTCTAAATACCTCTCAACTTTTAATAATTTTGCAGTCATAAAGGTTCTACGGTGTAAATAATTTTTAAGGTGAGGGGGAAAGATTTCAAAGGGGTCTGAGGGGAAACTTTTCCACACAGTATGTTTCACATATTGGGATGAGCTGTGAGAGGAAGGGCAGTGGCTGGTACAATTACAACATCTAAAAGACTTTTGGACAGTTTATTGGATAGAAAACGTCCAAAGGGTTATGGGACAAACACAGGGAAATGGGACTAGTTTAGTTTAGGAAACCTGGCCGGAATGCC